>NC_136969.1:15279179-15349179 GCF_032717465.1 Coenobita brevimanus
GGGGCAAGGGGGTAGAAGGCAGCGTCGGGGCGTTTCCTCGTCGGTGCCTCCTCCATCGGCGCCGCGCTGTCTACCCGGCTCTAGTCCCGCCCTGCCCTCTTTCGACCATCGTGCTGCCGGCCTCACCATCCACCGCCAAGCCCCGCCCACACTCGTTGATCATCGGGCAGCCGATCTCACCACCAACCATCGCACCTTCCCCTGGCTCTGCCGCCTTTTCCTCGTTCGCCAGTTTGCTGTCCCCGCTACTCTCTCTTTGAGAGCTTTTTTTCTGCTGTTTCCCTGACGGGCTCTCTGTTTGCACGTGCCCCACCAAGTGTGGGGCAAATATCACACAACAACACACAACAAGCAACAATCTGGTAGATTCCATGCCCGCCAGATTCCATGAAGTTATAACGGCAGATGGAGGTTGGACAGGGTATTAACCTTTGGGCACGAGGTATCTCAGTGGTAGCAGCCTTGCCTCGGGATCCTGTTGTCAGGAATTAAATCCCCGCCTACGACGGTGCTTTGTGGGGGGTGGCGGGGGAGGTAGCGCCTCCTGTAACCTCGTTGGGGCCACATACACATTACACATTCTTTCCTAACTCTCGGGAATTTGTCAAGGTATTTTACTTTGCGATTTTACATCACTTCACATAAATATGCTTATAATGTCGAGGCAAAAATATACATAACTCTTGGGAATATGTCCAGACAAGATATATGTTTACAGTGTTTATGCATAATACATGTGAAAAATATTTTTGGTGTTTCATGTAACCAATAGTCATACCCACAAAACATTCTTGTTGCGCTATGTGCATGTGTGTGTGAGATAACTAGTAACTGATCCACATTAGTTTGGTCAATAAAGAAGTGAAAAGTAAGCACAAAGCCATATGGATACAATTACACGGAAGAAGGGAAATATGGATGAACCATAGTTTTTGTGGAAACAATGTGCTATGGGACGATGCGCACAATTACGAATGGGCGAGCTATCACCGATGATAAATGGAAACACCCCTTTATGAAAAATCATTCCTTCTACGGATGAAGCTTGGTGTTACAGAAAACACACACACACACACACACACACACACACACACACACACACACACACACACACACACACACACACACACACACACACACACACAAACGCTGAATACATTGTATCGAATCACTGGGTGGTTTGGAAGTCTATATTTTCCATTCTTACTTTCGTTACTACAACTTACGTTAATTATTCTTCGTGTCCCTATTTAATGCCACATACAGTTCTTATACATAATGACACCTATATAGCCATACTATGACTGCTTAACATTATATACAGCAGGATGATTAAACATACGACACACTCAGAGCGAAGCCTAGAATGGTTCATAAGGACTGTGTGTGCTCGTGCGTGTGTTACCTCGTGATAGTTTGAGTGGGCCGCCGTCCAGAAAGATCGCTGTACTAACCTCCGGCACCGACCCAGGTGGGCTAGAGATTATGGTTTCCGAGTGTACATCCCTGCCATCACACTTAATAATGTACACCCACTAAAATAATTACCGGCGCCCCATGCTTCAATAACCACTGCAATTATCACTGGCACAGAAGTCGTGACTACAAGTTAAGGGTTGGTACACTGACCCCCCCCCCCCCTCAATCTCTCGGCCCCTGCCTGCCTATAGTCACACCTGGTCTGCTCTGCGAATACTCATAGCTAAGTGCCCTGTTTCAGTGTTTTGCGTGTGTGATTACAATAGTGTGGTAGTCCTGAGTTTGAGTGAGTGATCTGGCTGATTGTCTGGTCGCTAACTGTAGTTTGTGGAGTGTTAATACAGTTTGTTTAAGTCTGTGGGTGTTGTTGGTAGATGAGTGTTTGATTTCCAGTATTAGACCCCGTCCACATGAGTGGGCAGTGCCCAATGGGCAAACGTTGATACCAAATCACATTCCAATTCACACATTTGGAAGGTGGCTGGCGGGCACGAGAGTAGATGACGTCATAAGCAGGGAAAGCACTGGCAGACTATCTATAACACCCTTGCCCGTTGCTGAGGCAATGCTTGTCGTATGGACAACAAAACAAGTGTGCCCGGTAGTGGCCAATGGCCGCCAGAAATTACTCTATCTGGTAACACTGCTAAAGAAGCGAGGGATATACGCTCAGTGGGCAGTGCCCTTCAGGCTTTGCCCGCTCGTGTGGATGGGATCTTAGCTTTGCTTGACAGATAGTGCTGAGTAAGAGGCTCAGTATATTTCTATATGATCTCTGTGTGATCTGTGCTCTAAGGTAATATATATATATAGATATATATATATATATATATATATATATATATATATATATATATATAGTTTTGTTTTACCTTGGTGTCCACATCTCTTTGTCCCTGATACGCAGTTACTTCTGCCACCTCCCGCCAGAGGGCCAGACGAGTTACCCTCGGAAAACCTTAGGAATTTGTGCATTCTGTATTTATTTATTTATTTATTTTTGTATCTCCAAACTCACTCATTATTAATGGATTAAGATAGGGTTCTTTACTGTACTAGTGATCCATTATTTTATCATTGTAAACGATAAATTAGTGAAACAATGGATTACATCAGAGTTTCATTACATTTTTGACACAAGGCGAGTCTTGCTGTTATTGTTCAACAACTTTTTGTTGTTGTTGTTGTTGTTGTTGTTCTACTTATACTAATTTTTGCAGTAAATATCTCTCCCATTTTTTTTTTACAGGTAAGATATAATTGTATTTTCATATGGTGTGACTTTTCAAGCGATAATATACTTGTTTCTGTATTGTGTAACTGTGTTGTGGCTTTACTGTTATATTTCAGGTTGTAACAATGTTATTTCTTCATTCCAGGTGACGGTTTGCTTCCCTTTCTCTGTAACAGATTACTGACAAATACTCTGCAGGTACATTACTAACCAGTAAGGCAACCATTCCTGTACATTTTTAAACAGCAACAAGATCCCCACCAGCAAAACCTTCTCCTGCAGCTGTTACATAAACTGTAATTGTTTTGATAGATTTTGTAAAAGTAACTGATTCTTGTTCCACTATCTCTTCCAGGTGCTATCTGGAATATTTGATTCCTTTTCTCTTATAAGTCTTCACAGCAACTTTGAACTTCAGAATGCTGCAGAACCTTATCTGTGTAGCCTACTCCAGTAATTTCACTGGATCCTTTTCTACAGAACGCTCCTTTGTTTGCAGGATGTGCAAACCACGTCAGAGCCTGGAAGACAAGCTGACCGAGGCTCCAAACAAAATTAACAGTCTGACCCGTAAAGTAGATGTACTGGAGGAGTTCACACACTGTGGAGGAAAGTGCCACAGGTCAGCCAATAGCTGTCCAGGTTGATCCTCCTCCTCTCGCTGTAGTTACTTCTCCTTCCACCGTACAGAATGAGTGAACAATTAGTGGAATTTTGCCGCAGGGCACCCTCTAAACTAAAGCGTTTTTGTATTCCAGGTGCAAGAGTAGATGACGTAACAAATGCTGTGGATGACGTTATTGAGAACGCAGAAAATGACAACCTTGTTATAATTCATACAGGTACCAATGATGTCGTTCGAACCCAATCAGAGGAGCTAATGGAGTACAGAAAGATGATGCAATGCAAGAAGGAGAAAAAAACAGTGTTTTAATTTCAGGCATACTCCCATGAACTGATGCAGGGAATGCTTTCTTCAGTAAAGCGTTTAGTATAAATAACAGAGTCAAGTCACTTGCTAACAGGAAGGAGTTGAGTTCGTCAACACATGGAACCAGATTTACGAGGAGCAAATACTATTTGTTAATGATGGACTACACTTGAATGCCGGTGGTCCTGCCTGTCTCGGTCGTTTGCTTGGTGATGCAGTAAGTTTTTCTGGAGAAAAAATAAGCATTACGTGAAGGGAACGTAGACAATGTCTATTAGACATCATGCGATCCAATAAATCAGTACATAATGGAGGCTCCCATCATCATAAAGATTAACATATCAAAGCTCGTCTGCATAATGTGTGTAGTCTGCATAATAAATTTTTCGATTTAGAGGCTCTTGCCTATAATGAAAATTATGATGTAATTGGTATAACAGAATCGTGGCTAAATACTATGCAAATAGATTTTCCAGCAGAGTTTAATTTACCAGGATATCACGTTTTCAGTAGTGAAAGGAAGAACAGAGCAGAGGGTGGTGAGTTTTTATATATTAAATTAGGATTTCATCCAGTCATAATTGTCAAGCCATGTATTGAAAACATTGACACTATTTATATTCAGCTTAGAAACAAATCTTGTCATCAAGTCACTCTTGGGCTAATTTACCATCCACCCAGTCAGCCACTGAACATCGACAATGAAATCTACAGTGAGATTGGTTATTCTAATTTATCAGTTCCGAAACGGGGAGAAACCTTTACTTCGTACACAAGGTTAGATCTATATACAAACTTGCAGGAAAGTTCATTGCATTAGTTTGTAAATTATCCGACACGTGGAGCAAACATCCTAGATTTTGTCATAGCCACATCAGAAAATTTAGTGAGTTACGTTATTGTAGGTGAAGAAATTAGTACAAGTGATCATCACATAGTTACATTTAACACTAAATTCAGTGAAGACAATGTCAAGGCAGCTGTGAGAAAGTGCCTGACCATAATACGACAAATTTTATTAAATTAGTGGCAATTGTAGGTGCAGGTGACTGGTATTACATTGCCGAAACATTAGATATGAATGATGCATGGAAATTTTGAGCAGAAACTCTCAACAGTGCTGTCAGGTTATGTATTCCAACGTGCAACAGAAGGCCTGCCAAAAATTCTAAACCCAAATGGTGGATCTCCGATATTAAACATTGTCTGGTAGCAAAAAACATGGCATATAAAAATTACAATACAGCAAAGAGTCAAAGTGATAAAAACAAAAATGATGCTCTCCGACATAAAGCCAAACAAAAAAAAAAAAAAAATCTGTCTATCTATCTATCTATAGCCCGAAGCCCTAATCCCGCAAAGGGTGGCCGCAAACAAAACGCCTCCAAGTCACTCTGTCACCCACCATTTGACTACCCTCCCCCCAACTCAACCTCCCCTCCCTCATATACCTCTCAACTCCATCCCTTCACCTCATCCTCGGTCTACCCCTCCCTCTCCCTCCCTCCACCTCACCTACATACACCCTCTTAGTCAGTCTTTCATTCTCCATTCTCTCCACATGTCCAAACGACCTCAGTGTATTTCTCCTAATCTTCTCAACCACATCCACATCTACCCCACAACGTTCCTTCACTTCTTCATTCGTCAACCTGTCCCTCCATGTCACTCCACATGCTCCTCTCAAGTAACTCATTTCCACTGCTCTCACTCTTGACTTGTTCCCCTCTTGCAAGGTCCACGCCTCGCTTCCATACGTCAGGGTAGGGATCACGATACCATCATGCAGTGACTTCTTAACTTCCATACTCACCTCCCTATTTCTCATCACTGCTTTCAGTGTACCAACAACCTTCCTTCCCTGCTGTACCCTTTCACGTACTTCATCCCCCAAAGTTCCATCCTTACTCATCACACTACCGAAGTACTTGAATGCACCCACATTCTCCATATCCTCACCATCCAACCTCACTGCACACTCTGTGACTTCATTCCTCTCAAACACCATAACTTTACTTTTGTTTACATTAACTTTCAGCTTCCTCCTCCTACACACTGTTCCAAATTCATTCACCAAACCTTGCAACTCCCATTCATCTTCACTCAACAATACTGTATCATCAGCAAACAGCAACACCAGAAGCTTCCAAATCTCACCCTCATTCATTAGGGCCAGCCCCACATCCACTGCCCTACATTGCACCTCATTTACAACCCCATCCATATATATATTAAACAGCCATGGAGACATCACACACCCCTGTTTCAGTCCCACATTGAGATCAAAGAACTCACTCAGCTCACCATCCACTCGCACCGTAGCCCTAGCTCCCTCGTACATACTCTTCACAGCACTTAACATTTTCCCCTCCACTCCATATATTCTTAATACCTTCCACATACCTTCCCTGTCTATTCTGTCATAAGCTTTCTCCAAGTCCATGAAGGCAGCATACACTTTCCTTCCCTTCTCTAGATACTTCTCCACTAAACATCTTAGAACAAATATCTGATCTACACACCCTTTTCCTTTCCCAAATCCCCCTTGTTCCTCTCCAACTAGCTCCTCTGTCATATGCCTAACCCTGTCAATGAGTATTCTACCATATATTTTACCAGTCACACTAAGAATGCAAATACCCCTATGGTTACCACATACTTCTCTCTCCCCTTTTCCTTTGTACAGAGGAACTATTATACCTGATTTCCAGTCCTCTGGAACCCTTCCCTCTTCCCAAGCCAATCTACACAACTTCCATATCCACTTCACAACAATCTCACCCCCATACCTAAGCATTTCACCACACACTCCATTAATTCCTGGGTCCTTTCCCAGCTTAATCTTCTTCATCGCTTCCACTACTTCCGCCCTACTGATCTCTTCCTCCCTCCTCTCATCTCTTCTTCTCCCAGCCATTCCCCAACCACTTATACTCACACTGCTCTCACTCTCTACATTCAACAAATCCTCAAAGTGCTCCTTCCATCTCCTAAATTTCTCTCTCTTCTCCACGAACAATCTATTATTCCTATCTTTCACTCCCCTACTATTTCCCCTTTCACACTGCCTTATTTTCTTTACCTCCTTCCAAAACAATTTCTTACTCTCCCTCCATTTCACACACAGATTCCTCTCAAACTCTTCATCCACTTTCTTCTTACTCTCCTTCACCAGTCTCTTAACCTCCATTCTCCTGCACACGTATACCTCTCTCTCATCTTCTCCCCTACCTCTACTCGCCAACCATTCACTATATGCCTTCTTCTTTTGTTCCACAGCTCGTTTCACCTCATCATTCCACCATGCTGTCCCTTGCACACCCTTGCATCTCCTCCTCACTCCACAAACCGACTCACACGCTGCGCCTATCTCTTCCGTGAATATCTTACATACGTCTTCCACCCCTTCCATCTGCTCTAGCTCATACCTTCCCAATCTTTCTTCCAGTATGCTCTTATATTCTGTCATTTTCTCAGTATCTTGCAATTTCTCCACTCTTCTCACAGGAGCTGCTTCCTCCTGTCTTCCCTTACGTCTCCTCAACCACTTTGCATCTCTACCTTGGCCATCACTAAGTGATGGTCCGAGACTCCATTCCCCCACCCTCTCCACACTCTTGCATCCAACACTTGTCTTCTCATTCGCTCATCCACATACGCGTAGTCTATCATTGCCTTTCGTTCAACAAGTTCACCATCCATCCTCCTCATTACTCTCCATGTATACCGGTGGATCATCTTATGACGAAAGTAGGTGTTGGCTATTGCCAACCCCTTACCAGCACAGATGTCCACTAAAGCACTACCATTCCCATCTACTTCAGCTGGCACACCCCACTGACCAACCACTCCATCCACTCATAATAATAATAAATAAATAAACGTAGTAAGAAAGGCCTTGAGGCACACATTGCCAGTATCAGTAAATCGAATCCCAATAGTTTACATAAGAAGCAAAAAGTTAATAATTCCAACAATTGTGCCCTTAATCATAGATAATGGAGAGCACAGCGATGATGAAACTAACATGGGGAAAATTGTTAATATTTTCTTCGCCTCGATATTTACAATAGAAATTATACACACGATTTCTGCAGTTTCCACACTTCCTATAGAAGAGGGCAACATAACCAATGATATTAACGTTAGTGATCACGATGCACTATATGCAATTAGCGAATTAAAAGAGGATAAAACACCAGGCCTGGAGAAAATATCACCATGTGTATTAAAGGAACAACAGAATGAAATATCAAAACCTTTATCTGAACTTTTTAACTTATCATTGAAGAGCAGTAAGGTGCCACATGAATGGAAGCTTGCAAATGTAACCCCCAATATTCAGAAAAGGCAACAGAGCACAACCAGAAAACCGCCCAATTAAATTCACATCAGTGGTTTACAAATTGCTTGAGAACATTATTAGAGACAGTTTGTGAAACACCTAGGAACAAACAATCTCATAACATTCGCAACGTGGTTTTCAGAATAATCACTCTTGCCTCACGAATCTGTTGACGTTGTCTACCTCGATTTTCAAAAGGCCTTTAACAAAGTTCCACACAAAAGACTCGTTCAGAAGCTAAAGGCACATGATTTCGGTGGCAGTGTGCTAGGATGGTTCGAAGACTGGCTCATCGGACGAAAGCAGAGAGTTGTAATAAATGGAAAAGAGTCAGACTGGATAAACGTTACAATTGGAGTGCCACGGGGTTCAGTGTTAGGTCCTATTCTTTTTTTAATATACATAAATGATACTGATGAGTGATTATGTTGTAAGATTTCTAAATTTGCCGAATATACTAAACTAGGTAACAGAGCAGATACAGCACTGCAAAGGTAGACAATTGAGAGAGATCTTGATCAACTGTTTAACTGGGCCCAAACATGGCACATGGATTTCAATTTTAATAAATGTAAAGTGCTAAACGTTGGCAGTAAAAATGTACGAGCAAGTTGCAACATGAATAATGTCCAACTTCACAGGATAAACCATGAAAAAGACTTGGGAGTTATAATAACAAATGATTTGAAACCAAGCAAACAATGTACAACAGCTGTAAAGAAAGCCAATAAACTGATTGGATTCATAGGCAGTGCATTTGAATACAAATCTGATAATATCGTCCTCACTTTGTATATTTCTTTAATACACCCGGACTTGGAGTGCTGCGTTCATTTTGATCACGGTGTTATAGAAAGGATATGGAGAAACTAGAGACAGTACAGAAGAGAGTGACAAAGATGTTATCTAGTTTGAGAAACAAATCATACAAGGAACGTTTAGAAACCCTGAATCCCTTTACCCTAACTAAACGCAGGTTACGAGGAGATTTATTTCAAGTATTCAAAATATTCAAAGGACGATAATATGGTCACCGATAAATATTTCACGGTTTATTGCACAAACTACACTAGGAGTAATGGTCATAAAATTATTGGTAAACGATTTCAGTCACATGAAGCTAAGCATTTCTTCTTTAACAGAGTTGTAAATATATGGAACAAGTTGCCCACTAATGTACTCAAATGTGATACAGTACTACCCTTCAAAAATCGCATAGGTAAGTATCTGTTATCTGAACCCAGTTAAGTATGTTCACTCCTGATTAAACACAATTCTGCGGAGTAATGACCAAAAAATTATGAGAAAGCATTTCTAGTGCCATGAAGCAAAATACTGTACTTCTTCATCAACTGAGTCGTAAATATCTGGAAGAGACTTACTTATACTAGCTGTGTTAAAGTTCATTCCCCTCCTGTTTACAAGACACCCGTAAACTTAACATACCCGTACATAGTGTGGCGTCACGTCAAAATATATTTATCAATTTATATGCAAATAAAGTAGTATAGTATAAATGCAGACCAGGATCTGCACAGCTAGCCCTGAGTTAACAGTCACTACTCTTACTTTCGATCTTTGATGGGCTGTGGATCACTGTTACTTAAGTGCCCACCATCTGGATTTTAGATTTTTAATTTACCAAGGGTCACTGCTTCAGGAGATAACTTGTATACTTGTCCAGCATGCGGCAAGGCTGCCGCACAACCCCTGAACATTCACACTGTGCTCTGTGCATTTTCCGCACTGTGTCTACAGACGTCCCATTAACTCAACATACTCATACATAATGTCACGCCTTGGTTATTTATCTGAATACCCATTTTACTTTATTACTTTCTCTTTCAGGTCATTCAAGCTGGTAGCTTATAGGTATAGTATTATAGAATGTAAATTTTCCTTTTCAGTCTTTTCTATAAAATTTACACGTCAGTTTTTCCAAGTTTCGTGGTGGTCCTTTTCACTTTTTTGCTGGAGGAATTTGGAGGCGAGGGAAGCCTTCTTGCTTCACTATCCTTGTCCTTCCGCAGGTAGAATTAGATCTCGCAGTCATAGTCTACTCTGTAACAAACAGCCTCGAAAGGAGCATAATGTCTGTTGCTGTTTGCTTTCCTTTGTATTCCTTTGTATTCCTCCGAACTCTCTCTCTCTCTCTCTCTCTCTCTCTCTCTCTCTCTCTCTCTCTCTCTATATATATATATATATATATATATATATATATATATAAACTCTCTTGGATTCATATGTATAACGAATAATTCATAGCAACGGACATAATGCCCTAAGCAAGGTCTCAAAACTTTATCCACTAGATAATATAGAAATTAAAGTGCTAAAGTGCTATTTGTCTGCCTGGCATCTACCATATCCGAGGCTACCACCGTAGGATTTTCGCACACGTTGTGATACAATAACAGCCACCATTAGCATTTTAAGAGTGGGTTGATGGTAAATTATATAGGCCTAACTGTCCAGTATATACATTACCTCACGAACTTCACATATAAAGTATTTACAGTATGTATCGTAGTACTGCTACAATATTAAACCCATCAATGTCACCTGACTGTTGCAGTTCATGGAATATGAAACGGGGAATGGTATATCACCAGTTTGACGAAGATAACATCGCGGAGGAGGTGATCGGTAGGCATATTTTTTATTTTAGGATGGGCATTTACCTCAGACGGTTCTCGATTTGCACATTATTTGACGAATGTGTTGCCAATGAAACCGCTTCAGCTTGGACAGTTGGAGCATCAAATGAGCAGTGTTCATATTCAAAGTGGCTTCGGGTTCTTTTGTAACGCTTCTTAGATACCAAATTATTCTGCACATTACGCATAAACATCCTTGTTTTAATTTTTATTAAAACATTGTTGATACTCAAACTCTTTAAGTAACGCAAAAGGCAGTAATAAGCAAAATAAACTGCTTAGTGAGTGGTGCTACGAAGCCTCCGATGCCACTATGAATACGGACCTAAAGCCCAGCAGATCAGGGATACCAACCAGGCAAGTTTACTTAGGTTTTTATTTTCAAATCTCTCGCCCAGTGTGTCAAATTCTGTCACGCTAAAAGAGTGCCGATAATTTTTAGTGGGTGTACCTGTGCCATACACACCCTTCCACAAAGATCCTTGAAACGAGTAATAACACTGGATTCACCTTCAAGGACCACATATTAGACATCAAGAGGTGATGCACCCCTAGTTTCAGTGCACTTGGACACTTCCAGGGATAGACTTTGGCACACAAAAAAAAAAAAAAAAAGTCTCCCTACTCTATAAACAGTATGTTAGATTAGTGATATCCTATGTCTCCCTGGCATGGGCCCCCAACCTGCCTACCACCCACTAAAGCACCTTGGAGATCATAAAGAAAAACACCCTACATATTATTGCTGGTTGCACCAAGTCCATTCCCACAGCTAACGTAACTTTAAAATTGAAGGCCTGCCTGTGAGAAAATATGTTAAAGTGGAAAAAAGAAAAAAAGAAAAAAAAAAAAAAAACTTCTTGGAAGTGTGCTTGTACACAGCACCTGTGTCATTAGACGACAGAGCCCAACAACACAACTAGACACATAATATAATCACCACACAAACATTACTAGACCCTCTTCAACAGCATCCCATCTCCAGACATTCTAGCACTAACAATGAAGAAATGCCTACATACACAATTGATGCACAAAACAGTACAATACCTCGATCAGGAGACAGCATTACAACCCCGTTCTCCCGACATTCAGCCATCACGTGTTTCTTAAACAGAACTGATCGAGTTCACCTAGCTAGGATTAGATCAGTGTATCGCACAGCCCTCCTCAGTTACCAGCTTCGAATCCGGTTGGGTAGAATCACAGATGACACATGCTTCATGCGAAGAGTTGGTCCACACAAGCTAACACTTAATGGAGCCCTGCACAGCATATGCAGTACTAAGATACACAGTATATACGGTGAAAGGAATTTATCGGACGAACTCGTAGGCTTGTGGTCGACGTGTCTGCTCGGCCAGGTGGACGTGATTGAAGCAACAACAAAATAACAACATAGCTGATGAAAAAAACAAATCAGTTATAACCACACTGCAATGCAGCTCCCATACCATAATATGATCACCTCATGTACAATACCTCACTATCACAACAAAGTCCTTCGACAAAATCTCAACAAAGCATATCTGGGACGCCCGTCTGAAGTTACAGTTTTCCTTCAGTCCACTGCGTTCACGTCCTGATCGGCCTGGGATATGCAACAACACAACTAATTCCAGTACCTATCCTTCCTTTCCACACATGTTTTATGCAGTTGACGTATAATAATCAGAATTATCAATATGCAAAATAAAAAAGAATGGGCTGCAATAAGAAAGTTAAAGCAAGAGGGGGAAAATGACTTTAAAAAACAGACTGTATGCTCTTCATTTTTGAATGCTATTATTATTGTTACAAACCTAGGTTCAACTGACTGTGAACTAGTGACTTACAGGAAACCAGCCATTTCAACCGATGACTCTCAGAAAGCTTTCTGTGAGGTTATGTTGAAGGATAGTCAATGTTGTAACTGTGTGATGCATGATATTAACAATTGTGTTGTCGTGTGGAGGACTGTATTGAAGTATGAGTGTTGGGAATTGTTTGTGAGGCAGTGTTACCAGATTTAGCATAATCTTATGCTTTTAGCATAATCTGAGGGGAATTTCGTTGGCTAGCATGATATCTGGCATACTCATGAATTTAGCATAATTATAGCATAATTTTGGTACATTTGGCATAAATATAGAATAATTTGAGAAAACTGAGAGAAATATCAATGGAATGTGAAAGTAGCAATAGAATTAATTGATAAAACCATGTTGTTTGAAGAAATTTAAAACTATGTGCCATAATGATGGTTGCCGTTAGCCTGACACACCGTCCACTACGAAATGAAACTGTCCAGACGGTCGGGCGTCCTAATCCTGAACATATCATGTCCAGCTCAGTCAAATCCCTCCCAGTCCTAGACCTGGTCAGTCCCCTCGCGTCACTTGTCACCTCATACTCATGGCCAAGGTTTGTGGTTGGCCTAGAGACCCTCATAACCATCTTGCTGCTATAGTGGTGTGAAATTTGCAAGGTTGCTTGAGAGTACTGTTAATGTGAGAGAGATGATCAGTGAACAGTGAAGATGTCAGAACGCCTTCTGAAGTTTTTGGCGGAATTAGCTGTGCATTTACAGAAGTAGCTTCCACTAAATGATGTAACTCTGTTGGAGGTGTGTTCCCTTCTTAAGCCTCCAGTTATTGTAAGAAGTGAGACAACATGTTTTTTGAAATGTCTTCAATTTCCCAATGTAAGCTCAGAGAGAGATGAATCTGAGTTAGAGAGTGAATGGCGTTCATTGCTAATAGGATGTGGCACTGACAGACGTTTGTCTCAGGATACCAACATTGAGTCATTTTGTTCGGAAGTCCATGCAAGTGAATAATATCACACTCTCCAGATTTGCTAGAGCCTTGCCTAGTATTCCAGTCTCAAATGCTGATTGTGAGCAGATCTTTTCCTTAGTCAACTTGAAGAATAAGAAGTGAAGCAGGCTATCTAATGTTTCTCTGACAAATGACAGTTACGTGGAGAAGGCATAAGAAAAGCAGGTGAATGTACTGTATAAAATTTCAGCCAACGCCTGATATGATCAAATCATTAAACAAAGACATTTACAGTAAATAAACACCCAGTGGAAAGAAACAATCATGTTTATATGACAGTAGCTAATATTCCATGTTTCATTGTCAGTTGTGTTTAGTGTGTAGTTTTAAGAAGCTTCAGGATAAAAAAAAATATAGTCTTGTTTATGAGTTACTAATTATCTGTTATCTTGGGCTAATCCTCATAGTCACCTTTATTAGGTAATAGCAGAAATATTTACAGGCTTAAGTCCTTGTGGTAGAGTAGCTAACTGCAGTGTTAGTTTTTTTTTTTTTTTTATTGAAATGCTGGTAGCTAATTGTCATAATAAAATATTATGTAGAAAGTAGAAGGATTATGATACCGACATCATCTCAATCACAAAATGTTTAGCCTTGTTTAATTTGTTACAATTGAAAGCCAGCTTTATGATCTTATTCAGTATTAACTCTAATAAGAGCCCTTTATTTTTCCATGTGCAGTGCAGTTGACCGGTGTTAACTATTTATGCTTATTAAAGACTACGTAATAGCTTACCGTGAAAATAAACTAACTCTCAGAGTTCGCAAAAAGTTGGCATAATTTCATCGCCCCAGTAGCATAATTTTTGCTGGTTTCAGCATAATTTTAAATGGAGACTAGCATAATTTGGCAATGGAGATCTGGTAACACTGTTGTGAGGTGAATTTCGTGTTGATTATGTAGCAGAAAAAGGTGATGACCACATCGCCTTTTAGCCAAGTGCAGTAGTGTCTGTTACATAGCCTATGATTTCATCATCCTTTGTGTAATTTTAACGCACAGTTGCTGCATGTTTGATCACGAGCGTGTTCTGCCTCAGTCCCCCCCCTTCTACCGTTATAGTAGAGTAAGTCGTTCTCTCTGTTATTCAGAACGGGATTGTCAACTCTTTGTCCCCATGGCTTCATTTGCGCGTCCTTCTTACAAGTTGTATCAAGCTCTGCTGGCCCTTATATAATGAGCTCAGTCTCTGCATCATTGCCACTTAGATCTGCTCCTCATTTTGTTCACATCTCTGTCCTCCCCTGTACAGATATTATTATTGTGAGTGCTCAAGAAATCTCCAAACATCTAGCAGCTGTGTGTAATTTGAGTATGAGTGTTATTGCATTTTTTCTTGTACTGTGTAGCATAAGGTTAATTCTTAGGCCTAGTGAGGTTTTTGATTAATGTTGGGTTTTATGTCAGTCATTTTTGATAATAGTTTGTATCTGTAATAATTTATCTGGCATTCACTGAGTATTATCTGGTATCTCATTTTATCAGGGCTGACTTAGATAAATTTACTCTTGCTAATTTCGTGTTAATAGAGGCTATTGCAGTTAACCATATATTTAACCTGTTTATTTGCCATTACATTATCCTTATGAGTCCTGAATGTTTTGTTGTTAGTTTGAGCATTAAACTTTAACTTGTAATTTTACCTAACTCTTTTTGTTTTGAACCTGGAACTTTACGGGACAGTAGTGACAGTATTCTCACTTAAAGTGTACGTTATCTTTCTCTGTTCCGTAACATAAATTTGGCGACCTCTTATCAGGATATTCAGGATATTATCATAAGGATATTGCTTGATATTTTGTGACTGTTACTTATTAATTATGTCTACTATTACTACACTTGATGAAGCCAAAGATTTTTTGTCAAATGTGCAAACAGTGTGTGATATAGAAAACAGAACAAAGAATGAACTTAAGCTTGTTGCTCAACAATTGGGAATTGCTGTTCGCTCTCATCATTCTAAAGATCAAATTGTTGACATGATTAATGAAAGCTTGTTTAATGTAACTCCTCCAAATGAGCAAACGCAGATTGAATTAGCTAAGTTACAGCTAGCCCTGCAGGAGGCTAAGGCTAAGGAGGCGGAGTCTCGTGTTAATGAGGCAAATGCTCGTATTCAAGAGGCACAGGTACAGGCTCAGGCACAAATTGAACTTGCCAGGATTCAGGCAGACCATGAGTATCGCATGAAACAAGGTGGAACTGGATCATCTAGCTCTGATGATTTTGATGTGGCTAAAAATGTTAAACTTGTCCCTCCTTTTAATGAATCTGATTTAACAAAGTATTTTCAGTTGTTTGAGAGGGTAGCTACAGGTTTTAATTGGCCTAAAAAGTATTGGCCAGTACTCCTTCAAACTGTTCTCACCGGTAAAGCTCAAGTAACTTATGCATCTTTGCCTCAGGATCAATCTGATAATTATGATGTAGTTAAGAGCTTGATTCTTAAGGCCTATGAGCTTGTTCCTGAAGCCTATAGAGTAAAATTTAGGACAACTTACAAGAAAGATAAGCAATCCCATGTTGAGTATGCAAAAATCAAAGAAGATTTGTTAGAGAAGTGGTTAAATTCTAAGAATGTGGATTCTGATTTTGGTAAATTTAAGCAGATGATTTTGCTGGAGGATTTCAAAAGGTGTATTAGTAAAGATGTAAGCCTATATCTTGATGAGAAAAGAATAGATAATTTGTCTGATGCTGCAGTTTTAGCTGATGAGTATGTTCTCACTCACAAGAGATATTCTAGAGAAAAAGGGAAAGCTGAGAGTAAGTACGTTGCCTCTACTCAGAGTACAGGTAACAGGAAAGAGAATAAAGATGATGTTTCTCAGGAAGTAAATACCAGCTTCACCTCTAGATTTCAGAAAAGTAAATGTACTTATTGTAGTAAGCTTGGTCATACTACGGAGAAATGTTTCAGGAGACAGCGTGATGTGAACAAAAAGGAGTCTTTAAATATTCAGTCAATTGGTCTAGTGTCCACTCTTGAGAGTTCCCAGAATTCTTTAACTGAGTTAACTGAACCTGCTTTGAGGGGTAACTTAAATTCTCATGATGGAGCTCCTCTTTTGAGCAGTAACGTGGGTGACACTCCCAAGAGTTCATGTGCTAATTTCCTGTCTGAATGTTTTGTCAGTCCTCTGGACAGTAATGACAGGAAATCAGTTCAAATATATCGTGATACAGGTGCTTGCCAATCCCTTATGCTGACCAGTGTTCTAGGCTCTAATGTTAATTCCTCTGATGAAACTGTAATCTTACAAGGTGTAGGGAACAATTACTTCTCTGTCCCTCTGTGCAGAGTGAATTTAGAGTCTGGTTTTGTTAATGGTTCCGTTATGGTTGGGTTGGTTGAGACACTCCCAATGTCAGGTGTAACTTTCTTACTTGGAAATGATATTGGTGGAAGTCAAGTGTGTCCAGCTCCTCAGTTGTCTAGTGAGCCAGTGGCTGTGTCCCAGGATTGTGATGTCCCTGCTGTGTTCCCTGCATGTGCTGTCACTAGGGCTAAGTCTAAAGTTACTGGTGATTTAGAGGATAATGATGATGATGATGTTATCCTAGCTGACACTTTTCTTGCTAATTTGGACCACTCACCAGATGAGGCAGTACCCCGTAGTGTTGATAATTTGTCTCGTCAAGAGTTGGTTGAGTTGCAGGTTGCTGACCCTGAGTTGAAAGGTCTAGCTAACTCTGCTTACAGTGAAGAAGAGTCAGCCGGTGCTTCTACTTGTTATTATGTAAAGTCAGGAGTACTTATGAGGAAGTGGAGACCCCCAACAGCATCAGCCGACTGTGAATGGGAGGTTGTACATCAAGTTGTCATCCCTTGTGTTTGTAGGCAGGATATCATTCGAGTGGTTCACGATACCAGTTTGGCAGGACACCTTGGAGTGAGGAAGACTGTGGCACGCATTTTGAAACACTTCTACTGGCCAGGTATCTTCAGGGATGTTTCCTGGTATTGTAAGTCTTGTCACACCTGTCAAGTTGTGGGGAAGTGTAATCAGACCGAAAAGGTTGCACCTCTAGTTCCCATTCCTCCTTTTGAGGCGCCTTTCACCCGTGTGTTGGTGGATATTGTGGGCCCTCTTCCTAAGACTTCTTCAGGATTTTCTTATGTGTTGACCCTGATTGATATGGCTACTCGTTATCCTGAAGCCATTCCACTTAGAAATATCTCAGCAAAGAACGTGGTTAAGGAAATGCTAGGGTTCTTCACAAAGTTTGGTCTGCCCAAGGAGGTACAGTCAGACTGGGGAAGTAATTTCATGTCAAACGTTTTCAAGCAGTCTCTGAAAGAGTTGGGCATCACCCAGATCACGTCTTCAGCTTACCATCCCCAGACCCAAGGAGCGATGGAGAGATATCATCAAACACTCAAATCGATGCTCAGGAAATACTGTTTGGAACATCAGAAAGACTGGGATAAAGGTCTTCCATTCGTTGTGTTTGCTACAAGAGAATCTCCAAATGAATCACTGGGCTTCTCACCTTTTGAACTACTGTTTGGCCATGAAGTAAGAGGACCCCTTAAGTTACTCAAGGAATGCTGGCTGTCGGAGGAAGATGACGTCAACCTGCTGGAGTATGTGATGAAGTTCAAAGAACGGCTGTCCACTGCTTTACAGCTGGCGAGAGAGAATTTAGGAGCTGCTCAGGAGAAGATGAAGACTTGGTATGATAAGAAGTCCAGGTTACGCCACTTTCAGCCAGGAGATCAGGTTTTGATTCTGCTACCAGTTCATGGGCAACCTCTTCAAGCCAAGTTTAGTGGTCCTTATTTCGTGGAGAAGAAACTCAGTGATGTCAACTATGTCATCGCCACACCAGATCGTAGAAAGAGCAAGCAACTATGTCACATCAACATGCTAAAGTTATATCACAGGCGGGACGAAAATAATCCAGTCTGCACTGTAGCTGTTCCACCCGAGTCTGCAAGTGAAGCTCTCCCATGCAGTATGAGCCTGAGTGATAGTTTGGGGAAGAATCCTGATATCATGAATGATCTCCAGACTAAGCTTTCTCATCTACCTCCCAAGGAAAGGCAGGAGTTTTCGGCATTACTGCAGGAGTACCCGCAAGTGTTCCGTGCCACTCCAGGAAGAACCACTGTGTTGATGCATGATGTCGACGTTGGAGACGCAAAGCCAATTAAATTGCCTCCTTACCGTGTGAACCCAGTGAAAGTTCCTCTCATCCAGAAGGAGCTTGGCTACCTGTTGGACCACAAGATGATTGAGCCCTGTCAGAACGAGTGGAGTTCTCCTGTCACTCTAGTCCCTAAGCCAGGTGGGTCACAGAGGCTTTGCATTGACTACAGACGTGTTAATCAGATAACTAAAACAGACACTTACCCTCTCCCTCGTGTGGAAGATTGCATAGACAAGATCGGAAAGGCTAGGTACATAAGTAAGTTTGATTTGTTAAAGGGATACTGGCAAGTACCTATGACTGAACGTGCTAGGGAGATCTCATGTTTTGTAACGCTAGGAAAGACTTTTGCATGTTCTGTAATGCCATATACAGATTGTTTCAGAGTAATAAGAAATTTCCTTTGTAAATTTCTTTTTTCTTTGTGGGGAGGTGTTACATAGCCTATGATTTCATCATCCTTTGTGTAATTTTAACGCACAGTTGCTGCATGTTTGATCACGAGCGTGTTCTGCCTCAGTCCCCCCCCTTCTACCGTTATAGTAGAGTAAGTCGTTCTCTCTGTTATTCAGAACGGGATTGTCAACTCTTTGTCCCCATGGCTTCATTTGCGCGTCCTTCTTACAAGTTGTATCAAGCTCTGCTGGCCCCTATATAATGAGCTCAGTCTCTGCATCATTGCCACTTAGATCTGCTCCTCATTTTGTTCACATCTCTGTCCTCCCCTGTACAGATATTATTATTGTGAGTGCTCAAGAAATCTCCAAACATCTAGCAGCTGTGTGTAATTTGAGTATGAGTGTTGCTGCATTATTCTTGTACTGTGTAGCATAAGGTTAATTTTTAGGCCTAGTGAGGTTTTTGATTAATGTTGGGTTTTATGTCAGTCATTTTTGATAATAGTTTGTATCTGTAATAATTTATCTGGCATTCACTGAGTATTATCTGGTATCTCATTTTATCAGGGCTGACTTAGATAAATTTACTCTTGCTAATTTCGTGTTAATAGAGGCTATTGCAGTTAACCATATATTTAACCTGTTTATTTGCCATTACATTATCCTTATGAGTCCTGAATGTTTTGTTGTTAGTTTGAGCATTAAACTTTAACTTGTAATTTTACCTAACTCTTTTTGTTTTGAACCTGGAACTTTACGGGACAGTAGTGACAGTATTCTCACTTAAAGTGTACGTTATCTTTCTCTGTTCCGTAACATGTCTCTCCTGAAAAGGAGGATTATGAGGCGTAGATGTTTGGCAGTGGTTCATGCAGAATGTAATTTGGCTGAAGGCTTGGATGACTGTGGAAGATTTATGTTATTGTATGTTTTTTTTTCTTTATTAATGCAAGGAAGAAGGGACCAGAGGCTAGGAGCCCAATATACTCTTTTCTTCTTCTTCTTCTTCTTTTCTAAGCCATAGATGTATGTGTTACTTAAGGTATGGGCCCAGCTTGGACTTTAATAAGGCATTGCCATTTTGACGAATCACTTACAGATTGGTTTTAGAGATTTTTCCTTTTTCTCCAAATGTAGTACCTATGAGTCTTTTAAGTGCATGCAGTATCCGATTGCCTTTATACTAATGTTTACTTGTATGCTGAGAAAACGTCATTTTTGTTTCCAAAGTAAGTCGTAAATATGTTTTATTTCTTTCCAGTGGAAGTGTTTGGTTAAATGGGAACAACCTGGGGTGTGTTTGAAATTTTTCTGCTTGTAATGAAGAGGGTGTTGTTAGAATTGGTTGGTGAGGCAGTCATTGTGTTTTGTCAAGGTTATTATTTTACTTAAAGTAGAGACAGCTTGAGTGGGCCGCATCATCTTCCGTGAAGTATTGTGATGCTATTGCCAGGTCAGTGGGCTGTACTTTTACAGAAAAGGAGGGTTTGGTAAGTGATGGAGGAAAAGGTTATAAAGTGAGGGTGAAAACAATAAGCCCAGTGGAACAATGCTGGATAGTATTCTGAATTTAGATCCTTAGTTTCAGTAGGGGACCTGGACTTGTCTACCTGAGAAGTTGGCCAGCTATTGTTAGAGGGGTTGGTTTTCCTCTATACTTGTGTTAAAGTGTTTAAAAGCATTGTTTATGCCTACTGCTGCTAGCGTGGACCATGATAGTCGTTGTTACACTCTCGCGCACGATATTACAAGTTAGATGTTGTTTGGCTCAGAGTGTGTACTCGTATGTGTCATATGTGTGCTAGTCAGTCTATCTGTCTCTCTCTCCGTTAGTGTGTTGACATAATCTGAATCCTGTTTCAGCTAAACTTCATAAAGGGTTGTGAGTCAGGGAAAACAGAACAAGATGAATTTTTTAAAATATAAGTCAAGATCACGTAGCAATGAGTTCTGATCTGATTTGGGTTAACACTGTGAAAAGGCTGAACAAAAAGCAGAAAGGTGGGATTTAACTTTGAGAACAACTGGAAAAAGCTAAAGGTCACAGGCCGAGGCTAAAGTTCAATCCTTGTATGACCTTTTTTTTTTTTTTTTTTTTTTTTTTTACAAAACAACAACAGCAGTTTTCAAATTGCATAATTCAGACTTGGTGGAGGAAATGAGTGTTAGCCGGAGAATTGACTTTTTTTTTTTTTTTTGGTACAATAGATCTTATGCTCAAGGTCATATCCAAAGTCAAATAAAACACTGATATATTCCTCTCAGGCCAACATTGATGAAACAGCTATGGGTAAGGCAAAATTGAAGGGGTTCGATTAAAAAACAAACAGTCGAAGGTCATTGCCATGGGTAATGGCAAGTGGCACACTTACAAAAGAAAAAAAAAAAAAAGGCTATCTGATTCAGACCAAGCTTAGTGAAATGGTTTTGACCAGGAAGAAAGAATTCGATTTTTAGAGTGATCAATCAAATTCCAAGGTCACAGGACCAGGTCAAAGATATTTATATAGTGTTACCACTAGGAACGCGTTGCTGAGTTCTGTGCAGCGTGTGTAAAATGGATACTTTTCTGCATGAGGGTGATTAGGGCTCTCACTTCCCTGTTGTTATTTTTTTTATGCTAGGAAGAAGGAACCAAAGGATAGTAGCCAGCAAAACGGTTCCCTTTAAGAAAATATAAAAACTAGATAATTGAGAGCCAAATCCGTTCACTTCAAGCTACCTTGATACACTGCGTTGAAAAGACTGGAGGTCGTAGGCAGTAGGGAATACAGAAAGAGGAAGATAGTTTCAGAGTTAACCTGTTACATATATGAATGACTGAAAAAATTGTTAACTCTTGCATTAGAGAGTTGGACAGAAAAAGGATGAGAATTTGCTGCTAGGTAAGTACTGCGTGTTCAGGGTAGTAGTGGAAGATACAGGCAGACAGTTCAGAGGAGCATTGACCATTAAAGTGGCGAAGAAAAAGGGATAAAGATGCTATAGTGCAGCACAAAGAGATGGAGGTTAAAGGGAGCCTGCATGAGATGGAGAGATAATCAGATGAAAAGCCATTGACTCAACCTGGTTGGAAAGAGCTGTATATGGTGAGCCTGCCCACACAAGAGAGTTTTACTTTACACATGGGCGAATAAAACACCTGGATGAAGTCAACAACTGTGCAGCGATAAAGAAGGCAGGGAATCGGCTTAGCACAGCTAATCCCTTTGGAAGCATATTTTTCGTGAGGTAATTATGATCTTTCCAAGATATGAAAAATGAAACCCCAGGTATGTTCAGTGATAATGCAGGCTTGAGTTGGATATTTTAAAAAATTAGAGGACGCTCATGTGGTTGATTTTGAATGACAGAAAAATTTAAGAACTGAGATTTTGTGCATTAAAAACAACAAGATTACTTTAACCCCACCCAGAGATATAAGCCAAGTCAGACATTAAGTTTGCCCCCCCTTCGCGCACAATAAGCTTCGGTAAATGTTCTGGGTCACGATTTTATTCCCCCCCCTCTCCGCCAGCTCCCCCCCCCCCACGCGCCTATGAAAACATGTATTTTCGCCACCCAAACATATATATATTGCCATAAAAACTACATCATCTTATTCGCCGATGTTTTGTTCTAGCTGATAAGCAAAAAAAAAAAAAAAAAAAGGATGAATAAAAGTACATTAGGCCGGTATGAATAAACATTCTGGAACGTCACTCTCATTTCCCAACATCATACCTCCAGCATACAAAAAATTGTTAGTAGATGTTTAGAAAGAGCATTTCATTAGCGTTCTAATAAATTTTGAAGCTTTTTGATAGGATTCTTAGTAATATCCTACAGGCAACTGATTTTTTGTTCAGGGAGCTCTAGCGCAAAAGTTTTCTAACAGAGGTTGTGTTTTTATTTCAAAATCTTGTGTAGAATTTCATGGGCTTTCTCAGGGAATCCGCAGATTTTTCATGCGCCTCACAGTTTCCGAGTAAATTGCAAAAAGCTACTGGGTACCCATGCCCATGCTGCACTTTCATCATGCAATCACAGTAACCGTTATATACCCGCCCATGTAACAACGATTTTTTATCAAAGATATTACGTTGTTATTTCATGTACATACGTAGAATTTTTTGTGCTTTCTCATGGTTCTTTCAGGAAATCGATATGTCCAATACTTTTCGAGTAAATGGAAACAAAGGTAGAATGCTCCTCCTTGCCCGCAAGCAAGATAAAAACTCTCTTCCCCTGCCTCACCCACACCTACGTATTTTCCCTCGCTAGGTTTTATTTTTTTCTTTAATTCAAAGTATACATGTAAAATATCATAAACTTTTTGACAGTGCTCTCAGAAACTCGACATAACCATAAGTCTTTTTGCTAGGTACTGATACTGAAGCTGAACTTTCTTTCATCTCATATGTGTATATGCAAAAAAACAATACTTATTTGTGTAAGAAACATAGAAATATGGAGATAGGTCAGTATACAAATCAACAAAATACGGATAACTCACTTTCTCCAGAGGTGTTGAGACCTTGAGGGGTTTTAAGATGAGGAGTTATGTAGTGTGTGAGTGTGTGTGTGTAGGGGGGGTGAGTGTGTGTTTGTGTGTGTGTGTGTGTGTGTGTGTGTGTGTGTGTGTGTGTGTGTGTGTGTGTGTGTGTTCTTACCTTACCTTACCTAATTGTTCTTACCTAATTGTATCTTTACAGGAATGAGTCAAGCTCGTACTGTCACGTGTCTTAAACCATATTTATCGTACATATCCTTAAATTTGTGAATTTTTTTGGCACACACTATTTCATTCGGTAGTGCATTCCATTGATCAATTGCTCTGTTTGGGAAACTGAATTTCCTTACGTCTTTATCACCTCTATTCTTATGCAGTTTTTTGCAGTGTCCTCTTGCTGATGCTTCTCCATATGTTAAGTAATCATTTATGTCTATTTTCTCCTTTCCTGATATGCACTTATATAGCATTATCATGTCACCTCTTTTCCTTCTCTCCTGTAGTGTTGGTAGATTCAGTTTATTTGGTCTTTCTTCGTAGCTTAGGTCCCTTAAGCTTGGTATCCATCTTGTAGCGGCCCTTTGAACTTTTTCAATCTTGTCTATGTGTTTTTTGAGATGAGGACTCCAGACTACTGATGTATATTCCAGGGTTGGTCTAATGAATGATGTTATTATCCTTCTTAGCATGTCTTCATTTATGTATGTGAATGCTATTCTCATATTTGCAAGAAGTGTATACATGTGTTAAGAATATATGGAGTAGATGGGAAGTTGTTGAATGCTGTGAAGAGTATGTACGATGGTGCGAAGGCTGCAGTGCGTGTGGATGGTGAACTAAGTGAATTTTTCTCTTTGAAAGTTGGTTTGAAACAGGGATGTGTCATGTCTCCATGGCTGTTCAATCTGTACATGGATGGGGTAATAAAAGAGGTACAAGGTAGGGTAGTGGATGTTGGAGTGGCCCTGGTGAGAGAGGATAGTGTTTGGAAACTCCCTGTACTGTTGTTTGCAGATGATACTGTGTTGTTGAGTGAAGACGAAGGGGAGCTGCAAGGCTTGATGGATGAGTTTGAGAGAGTGTGTAAGAAACGGAATCGAAAGGTGAATGTAGGGAAGAGTAAAGTGATGGTCTTTGAGAGAGGTGAAGTTAGTGAATGTACAGCGAGGTTGGATGGTGAGGAATTGGAAAATGTGAGTACGTTTAAGTATTTGGGTAGTGTGATGAGTAAGGATGGAGGTTTGGAGGGTGAAGTGCTTGAAAGGGTACAGCAGGGAAGAAAGGTTGCTGGTTCCTTGAAAGCATTGATAAGAAACAGGGAAGTGAGCATGGAAGTGAAAAAGTTACTACATGACAGTATTGTGATACCAACTCTAACGTACTGAAGTGAAGCTTGGATATTGCTGGAAGGACACAAGTCAAGAGTGAGAGCAGTGGAAATGAGTTATTTAAGAGGAGCCTGTGGAGTCACGTGGAGAGACAGGCTGACGAATGAGGATATAAAGGAGCGTTGTGGTATGGATGTGGATGTGATAGGAAGCGTTATGAGGAACACACTGAGGTGGTTTGGCCATGTGGAGAGGATGGAGGGTGAAAGACTGACGAAGAGAGTGTATGTGAGTGAGGTGGAGGGGGGAAGAGGGAGGGGGAGGCCGAGGATGAGATGGAGGGATGGGGTGGAGAGGTATATGACAGAGGGGGGTGTGAGTTGGGAGCAGGGCAGTAAAATGGCGGGAGACAGGGCGACTTGGAGGCGATTTGTTTGTGGCCACCCCAAACGGGATTGAGGCGTCTGGCAATAGATAGAGATGGATAGTATACATGTTCCGTACCTTCTCGCTGATGTGGTCCGCCGGAGATAGTCTGTTATTGATAATCACACCTAGGTCTTTCTCTCTTTCTGATGTGTATAGGGTTTTATTTCCTAACTTATAATCCCAATCAGGTCTTTTTCCACTTTTACCAAACTTGATTACATGACACTTGTCCACATTGAATTCCATTTGCCATGTATTACTCCATTCATGATGTTTATTTAATTCTTTTTGTAGCTCGTTATGAGAGTCTGTGTTAGTAATTCTCCTTTGTATTTTTGCATCATCTGCAAACATATTTAGATAGCTCTCATTTCCAGTGTTACTGTTTATATCATTTATATACACACACACACACACTGAACCCTGTGGTACTCCACTGCAGTCTCTCTCAGGAAAGTATTCGAGGGTAGAATATCATCTATTTTACTCCAAAGTCACTGTCAAAGGCCGAAGGCATCTGATTTAAGGACCTGTAGGAATACAGGCTGGCCAGGGACAAGGCCTGAGGGCAAGAGGCACACACACACACACACACACACACACACACACACACACACACACACACACACACACACACAATGAATGAATGAGTGACCCGCTATGCTCACAGGTCAATATGAACTGTGGTTCCTGTTTTTGGATGCAACTTTTTGTTTTTTTGTTTTTTTTTGTTTCAAAGCGCTAAAAATAAACGAAAAATATTGGACCAGTTATTCGTTGTATATTTAGATTTAATAGCATATTATTCCTTTTATTTTACTTTTTTTTTTTTTTGAGCTTGATTCGCCTGTCATCAAGAATCTGTAAGTTCAATCAGAGCTGGATATCCATATTCTCATTTCATCAACGGACTTACAAGGTACGCACTTATTATACATGTCATCAAAATATAGATACCTTTATAAGCAATATAGCTTGGTGCATTCATGTTATGTGTTGGTGTGGTGTGGTGTTGTGTTGTGTTGTGGTGTCGCACGTTGTGTTGTGTTGTGTTGCGGTGTCGCACGTTGTGTTGTGTTGTGTTGTGGTGTCGCACGTTGTGTTGTGTTGTGTTGTGGTGTCGCACGTTGTGTTGTGTTGTGGTGTCGCCGTTGTGTTGTGTTGTGTTATGTTATGTTGTGGTGTGGTGTCGCACGTTGTGTTGTGTTGTGTTGTATTGATGTCGTACGCTGTGTTGTGTTGTGTCGTGGTGTTGCACGCTGTGTTGTGTTCAGTTGTGGTGTCGCACTTTGTGTTGTGTTGTGCTGTTGTGTCACACGGTGTGTTGTGTTGTGTTATGTTGTGTTATGTTGTGTTGTGTTGTGTTATGTTGTTGTCAGGCTTGGGTCTGAGTACATGGACTCGTACTCGTACTCGTACTTAAGTACACAATATAATGTACTTGTACTTGTACTCGGGTTTAAAATTTCCGTAGTACTTGTACTTGTATTTGTACTCGGACTCAAAGTACTCGACAATTTTACGAGTACTTTCGAGTACAACCATGATATATAAAAGTGGTGAGGGTAACAATGGTGTGTCCTTGGAGAGGCCAGGTGGCCTGGGTTGGTGAGTCAATGAGGTCAAGTGGTATTACAGCCACGCCCACTAACTCCTGATAAGCTACTTTTAATATGTTAGCACCTTGGTACTAATTGCAAGGAGCGAAAAACAGCTGCCTGGACATTATATACCTACATACACACAATAAACTGCTGAAAGCAATTGAGGTTAAATCACTAAAATGTACTCGTACTTGGATTCGAGTACAGCACAAATGTACTCGTACTTGGACTCGTGTTCAGCTATAAAACGGAGTACTTGTACTTGTACTTGGATTCGTGATACCGTAATGTAATCGTACTTGAACTCGAGTACAGAAAAACGTACTCGAACCCAAGCCTGGTTGTGGTGTTCAATCTCAGAATGGTAACAGAGGAGATTACCACCAATCAATGAATCACCGCACTTTCAAAGCATGGTTCGAAGACCAGTTACTCCCAAACATCCCACCCCATTCACTGCTCATTCTGGACAACGCTTCGTACCACTGTAAGATCCTCAATAAAGCACCAACGCAGGCATCCCGTAAAAATGAAATAATAGAATGGCTGAGGGAGAACAACGTTCAACACAACCCACAACACTCCAAGCTAGAGCTGCTAGATCTGGTGGAAAGAAACAAAGACAGGCAAGAGTATGAAATAGACACTATCGCAAAAGACCAAGGACATGAGGTTTTACGACTTCCGCCCTACCTATCTATCTATCTATATCTATCTATATACCTAGGCTGCTTCCCCCAAGGAAAGGGAGGTAGCCGAGACAGGATGACTCACTCTCCATTTACTCATCCATTCAAACACATTCATTCGCATCTTAGCCCCAAAGGGGAGAACGGACAGATCCTCACCGCACCACACCGTACAAGGGTCAACTGGGCAATGCAATCAGTGACATCCGCAGCAGGGCCCGACAGCAGAACTGGTTTACCCCTGCCACATCATAACAGACCCATCCCCTTACCCGCACCTGACCTGACTAGCTGATCAGACCAAATGCGGGAGAATATCCCCTCAGGGCTGCGTCATCACTTATTCATTCACAATTTCTCTCCATTTATTTCTGTCACGCACAGCCACTCTTCCTTGCTCAACAGACATCCCTCTCGCATCCAGCGCTCTCTTCACACTGTCCATCCATCCTATTCGTGGTCTTCCTCTCAGCCTTACACCTCTCACATCAGATCTAGTTATCTTTTTCACCAATCGCTCATTATCCATTCTCTCCATATGCCCAAACCATTGCAACACCCTCTGCTCAACTCTGCCAGCCATCTCCCGAACAACTCCAGTTCTCCTTCGCACTTCATCATTTCGCACCCGATCCATACGCGTCACTCCACACATACTCCTCAGACATCTCATCTCCATTACATTCAAACTTTTCCTCTCTGCTACACCCATATTCCATGTTTCAGCCCCATATAATGCAGTCGGTACCACAACACCCTCATACAGCCTTCTCTTTACATCCATTCTAAGCGAACGACATTTAAACACTTTTTTCATTCCTCCCAGCACCTTTCCTACTTCATTTATTCTAAACTTCACTTCTGCATCTATTCTTCCATCCACAGCAACATGTGACCCTACCACTGCGATTTAAATCCAATTGAACTTATATGGGCTCAAGTGAAAGATGAAGTAAGAAAAAAGAATTCCAATAATAATCAGACAATACGTGTGGTGGAGGAAATCACAAGAAATGCAGTGAGGAAAGTGACACAAGAAAACTGGCAAAAATATATGGAGCATACGAGAAAGCTCACATTCCGACCCGGGCCACTCCCATCCTCCATCCCTCCTCATATGGACCGATATCTGGGCACACCACCCCCCCTGAACTCAAAACATCATCCTTCCCGCCTTCCTATCCATCCCCATCCCCTCTCTTCACCTAGCTTTTTGCCCACATACACAACATTTGCACACACACACACACACACACACACACACCTGAGCTGGGATCGGCAATCCCTTTCCCATTGTGACCTCTATTTCCTTATCCAACATTCCTTCCCTCTCCCTAAGGACTTCCCACTTCACCTGTCCCTTGTTTCTCTCCGTCTTTGTGCCGTGATTAGAAATCTGGACATAATAGGGTTGAGACTGAATGGCTTGTTCTTTGTTACTTTGTTAAAACGATAAATATAAACAAACACGTTTGTTTAAATAACTGACGACCTACCAAAAAATCTATCATTCTATCAGAATATATATATATATATATATATATATATATATATATATATATATATATATATATATATATATATATATACAATTTAGAACTATAAAACTTATATGTAAACTTCAGGAAACTGGCAAATGGGGCACCCTCCTTAGAAAATTCCTTGCTGCGCCCCTGCTGGGCACTGATAAATAAATAGAGGCTTCACATTGTTTTATTACTTAAGCGTCGTGTGTGTTTGTGTGTGTGTGTGTGTGTGTATGTTTTTTCATAGTGATAGCTGAGTAGCCTAGGGAAGAGGAGGGATCGGATTAACAGGATGAGGGGAGGGGGATTCCACCAGTGAAGAAGAAGGTTTAGATGAGGGAGACATGAATATCGAGTGATAGAGAGAGAGAGAGAGAGAGAGAGAGAGAGAGAGAGAGAGAGAGAGAGAGAGAGAGAGAGAGAGATTGTATTTTCAATGTAAATTTTAGAATATAATGAATATTTATAAAGGAAATGCTACTGTTGATCCTTCGATCAGTAATACTATTGTAAATCAGTTTATGTTTTTTCATAAAGAATAGTAATAAAACAATAAAATAAAATAAAATAATTTTTCTTCATCTTTCATGGCTATTTCATTGGCTTCCTTACCCTAACCCTCCCCACATTCCGACCCGGGCCACTCCCATCCTCCATCCCTCCTCATATGGACCAATATCTGGGCACTGATAGATAAATAGAGGCTAAACATTGTTTTATTATTTAAGCGTCGTGTGTGTGTGTGTGTGTGTGTGTGTGTGTGTGTGTGTGTGTGTAGAGGAAAGAAAACGGAAGAGGGAAGGAGGAAGGTTCAGAATCCCGAGGGGACCTCTTAATCCTTCACACGGTCACTCGTGTTCCGATTTTGGCAAAGGCTTTGTAAAATTCTCTCCCCCATGTTTCCTGAGAAAGGGTATAGTCACTTCTTTCCATGATGAGTAGTTTCCTCTTAATACTGTTCTCATTTCTCGTTTTATGAGAAAGTCTTGCATCCAACAAAACAGTTTGCCTCGAATTCCTCCTTGATGGTACAGTTTCCATAAAAGTCTTTGGTGTGGTACTGTGTCAAAAGCTTTCTTGAAATCTAAATAGATACTGTCCACCCATCCTTCCCTTTCCTGTATTGTGTTTGTTACTCTGTCATAGTAGCTCAACAGATTAGTAACACATGATTTTCCTTTTCTGAAACCAAACTGTTTTTCTGTTATCATACTGTGTTCTTCTAGATGATTTACCCAAGCTTTTCTTATAAGCTTTTCTAATACCTTGCTTACAACACTGGTCAGTGATACTGGTCGGTAGTTGAGTGGATTTTGTCTATTTCCTTTCTTGAATAAGGGGACAATATTTGCTTTTTTCCAAATATCAGGTAGTTTACCTTGACTCAAGGATTTCTTGAAAATTAAAAATAATGGTTTACTTAACTCCTTTGCACATTCTCGTAGTACCCAACATGAAATTTCACCAGGACCACTTGCTTTTCCTCTGTCTAATCTACTTAGCTCCTCCTGTATTACTTTTTCTGCAATTTGTATATCTGGTAGTATGTGTGGACATGCATGTTCCACATAGTCCCTCTCAAAATTTTTTTCTTCTGTAAAAACTAATTGGAAATTCTTATTTAGTGCTTTACAAATATCTTTCTCTTGTGTATAAGTGATTCCCTCGTCCGTAATGGATTGTATTATATCTTTTACTTTGGTTTTGCTTCTGATATAGTTGTAAGACAGCTTTGATTGATCACTACTTTTATTTATTATATCCTCCTCAAACTGTTTTTGGGCTTCCCTCCTTATTCTTGTATAATCGTTTCTCGCCTGTTTGTAGTTATTATATGCCCTTTCACTATTGTGTCTTCTGTATCTATTCCACAACAAATCTCTTCTTTCTTTTGATTTTTTACATTTTGTATTGAACCATTTCTGTATTTTCTTATCTGCTTCTTTGTGCTGTGGGATGTACTTCTGGACTCCTGTTTCATAAAATTCACAGAATTTTTTATATACAGCATTTAAATCTTGTCCTCTAAGCTCATTTTCCCAATCAGCTTCTAAGAAATACTTCTTTAGGTCTTGATAATTTCCCTTTTTATAGTTTAGGCTCTTTTTGTAACTGTCATTGCTGTTAACTACGGTATGTCATATGCTATCCTGAAGTTATAATTTAGTACTGCATGATCGCTTTTGCCGAGTGGAGGGTGATATATTAAACTGTCAATATCATTTTCTTGCCTAGTAAATATTAGATCTAGCACTGAAGGTACATCAAGTCCTCTTTTTCTGGTGGTTTCCCTCACATGTTGCGTTAGGAAAAACTCTTGCACGAGATCCAGGAGCTTTTGGTCCCAACAACTTTCTTGGCTAATTATATCTAGAGTATTCCAATTTATATTTGTATTAAAATCCCCAGTTAGTATAGTTCCTTCCGATTTCTCTTCCATTTTATGTAGTAATAATCTTAAACTCTGAATTGTACTCTCTGCCAGGTCCTCATATTCATCTCTTTCCCATGTGTTTGATCTGGGTGGCATGTACAAATTGGCTACAGTTACTTTCCCTTCAGATGTGTTGATCTCTACTGCAATCAGTTCTACTTGTGATGGTATATCTAGTTTTATTTCATTGACTTTTAAATTTTTCTTAGTTAATATTATAATTCCTCCTCCTTTTTTTTTAAATTTCTGTCTCTTCTCCATATATTGTATTCATCTAAGTTTAGTATGTCACTGGATATCCTTGGTGTTAATATTGTTTCAGTTAGGCATATTATTTGTGGTTCATTTTCTCTGACATAATCATTCATCTCTAGTAATTTAGATACCATTCCATCCACATTTGAGTACATCAACTTTATCATCTTGTTTATATACTTGTCATGACATGGTTCTACTACCTTCCTCCTCTTTATTCCATCCTGTTTGTGTACCACTTTCGTACCTGCAATCCTATTACTTTGTAAAAAAAAAATTCTTTTTCTCCTCTTCTGATCTTCCCTCATTTTTTGTTTTTGCTTCCTCCCTTTTCTCTTTCAGCAATTCCAGTTCCTCTTGTGTTAGGCATCTTTTTATCCATACATTTTTTAACTCCTCTTTTTCCATAAGATTCTTTGCATTTTTTAGTATCTCTTCCACAGTGTTTACACTCTGGAAAGTCACCTTTAGAGGTCTTGTCTTGCTTTTCTCGTATTTCCCTAACCTTTTGTGTTCCTCTATGTCTTTACTACAGATTTCCTCTGATACTTCTTTCAGTAAGCTCATTACATTTGCCATCTCCTTTTTGTCTCTTATGATCTTGTTTTTTACTTCTTCCTTTTCTATACCAGTGATTACTATAGATTTGTTTATATCTACTGAATCTCTGACTAACTTTGGATTGTTTTGGATTATTCTTTTCACTTCCTTTTTAATGCTTTTTTCCTCCACCCTTGTTTCTAAGTCTTTCTTTACTTTCACCATTTCAGCATACGTGGTTTCCACATCATTTTTGTAGCTTTGCACAGCTTCATTCACCTGTGTTATCTTCCCCTCAGTATCACTGTTCTGGTCTATAAGACTGCTTACTTGCCTAATTGTCTCTGTGTCATTTTTGAACTCTTCCATAACACTCTCGTGATTGACTACTGTACTTGCCATTTCACTCATTTTCTTCCTAAGTGTACTCAATTCCACTGTTAGTTCACTGATGGTTGTGTCTTTCTTATTGGCCTCCCTTCCTAGTTTTTCTATTTCTTCCTTTTGCAAGTGCATCTGCTTCTTTATTTCATCAATTTCATTTTTGAAAGCCATTTTTAGTTTGTGTACATGTTCAACCAGTCTATTGTGAGTCTCCACTTCAACCAGTTCTTGGTAGAAATCATCATTTTGCTTTTTACCTTTATCCCTTTTCTTTTCCAAATTTGCTTTACTAAAGTATGTATCCATTTTGCAATACTAAAAGTACAGAGTATGTACTTACATTCCTCGTGCTGCTGTAGTCTAAACAAACCTCAGCTGACTCAGCGCATTCTTTCGTCTTGGTTCTCTTTTCTGTTTGAACAAGTCTTGTTTAAACTTATTATTTTTTTTCTTTTAATAATGAAAAATCATTTAGTCTAACCTGGTACAGAGCTTGACTCATACAAAGATACTAATTTAGGTAATGCCACTGGCCGTGTTGGTTCGGTACGGAGCGCCGATGTCGCACGTCTGCCTCGATTGACTCCCTGTGTGTGTGAGTGTGTGTGTGTGTGTGTGTGTGTGTGTGTGTGTGTGTGTGTGTGTGTGTGTGGCGTATTTGTTCTCTCCTCCTTGTTCTACATTTACATAACACATGCTATGCACACAATAGATTTCTCCACGAACACTCGCAGCATGACATACGTATAGTTCACACTAAACCATACGCAATATAACACTGTCTGAGATTGGTACAATACCTTTTCACTGAAGTCTGGTTGTGTGGCGTATTTGTTGTCTCTGATCCTTGCACTAGGTTTGCACTAAGTCAGTCAGTGCACACAATATTTCTTGATGAACATTAGCTGCACAATTTTATTTGTATATTTCACACTAAACCATACGCAATATAAAACATTGTTGCAATGATTCCATCCCAACCTCCTCTATTATTCCCTTACTGACTCTATGGCATATGTGACCACCTATTCCTTTAGTGACTATGGTGTACGTGGTGTACATAACGCCTGCTAAGCTAGGTCAGTTATTTCACTAATCCAGGCACTATATGTTTCACACAGTGTAAGTATTGGCTTCACTGTAAAGGTAAAATACTCACATCATTTATGGGCAGGGTGAAGCAGAATTGTAAACCCCACTACAGCAAACCCGACTCCAGCCTCTAGGCCTAATGGTTGATAAAGGCCCCAGTGCTTTACAAACAATATATCTATGTTCCATAGACACAATCACTTCATAGTAGAGTGAAAAACACTGTACAATCACAATATTTCATTAATGGCTTCTGCCTTGGGCAGGAGGGGGGGAAATGGAGGAGTTAAAATGACGACTGACACAGTCCTACCTTTAAGCCCAGCTGGTCATAGGGTACTGAGGTTTACTGCTGTGTATTGTCTCATCAGAGCAGTCACAGTGTTGCCAAGTATTTATTTTGGATGCAAGACTGGCCTGCTAGAACGCATCAAAATTTGATGCAAATCGGCCAAAAAATTAATTCTTGGTGAACTTTTTTCTGCTTTTTCACACAATTTGCATCAATATGCTTTTACCAGGAAACATCCATGGAACACAAATCGCGTCATCATGAACGGGAGGGTTATGATCTTTTCAAAATACATCCTGAAAAATGAAAGCCAAGTGATAATGCAGGCTTTGGTTGGATATTTTAAAAAATTAGAGGACACTCCTGTGGTTGATTTTGAGTGATAGAAAAATGTATGAACTGGGATTTTGTGCAATAACCCACCGCGTGCCAGTGCCGTTTTAAAACTGTCTTACATAATGCCGTGGCCAGTGCCAGTGCCGTTATAAAACGGTCTAAAATAAAAAAACTTCACTGTGACCACATTTTTCAAGATTTGTGGGTAAAAATTGGCAGGCATGTAAGGTAACTGTTCCTCTACCATCCCCCAGGCTGTCAAGGCCATACACTCACTCTGTTCCCCCCTCATGCTTGCTCTGCCTCACCCTGCCTGTGTGCCTCACTCAGTGCTGTACATAGTGAAGGCATTTTGTAAATATTTTCATGTAAGTGTAAGTTGGTAAATATTTTCCTGTAAGTGTAAGGACTACAGTATATAGTGAAGTCAAGTTGTAAATACCTTCTTGTAAGTGCCAGGACTGTACATAACGAAGTCAGGTTGTACCTATCTTCAAGTAAGTGTAAGACAATGCATTCACAGTGAGAAAGACATGCAAATTGGGGGAAGGCGGTGACTCAATCGGTAGAGAGGTGGCCTGCAGTCCTACCGGACCCAGGTTCAAATCCTGACTGGGGCAGGGAACAGTTTGAGGATTTGAATTTAATAAAAATCAGACTTTACCGATCTACCAGAAGACCCGCCGACATATCGTAAAAATACCCCCACTAATACCAATACACCAGTCCTGTATGAGACAGCCCTAGCATGTATTCAATATGGACGGTGGGTGTTAGCGCCGAAGTGGTGACATGTAGAGGTGTATGTATGTAGGAGGACTACTGGGCCTTGAGTGCAGGCTGTGAAGCCTATGCCCAGAGTCGGACACATAAAAAAAAAAAAAAAAAAAATGCTGAAGTAATAAGTAATCAGAAAAGTAACTGAACATTGTTATACCTTCCTAGCATTAATATCTGAGTATACCTTACATAGAAAACGGCTTTCTTTCATGTACGTGGTGAGTGTGACAGAGCGGCTATACCTGTACACTACTATGCAAGACTCAATAAAATTCATTTCCGAGCCTCGATGAGCATTTTAATGGTGATATTCGTTGTTTCCACATCAAAATCTATCATTTTAGACCCCCCCAAAAAAAGGTCAAAAAATGGCCGGGACTAGGGTGACCCAGAGGGCTAAAAGTAGCAGGCACGCGGCGGGTTAAAAACAACAAGATTACTTAACCCCACTCAGAGATATAAGACAAGTCAGACATTAAGTGTGCCATAGCCTCACACCTTGTTTATTGAAGTAACTGCTGAGATGAATGCTGAGGGAAGTGGATGGAAAGGTGAAGGCTGGAGGCACCACCATATGAGTGATAGGGTTTGATATACAGCATAAGTCATTTATGAATAGAACAAAAAGAGTTCATGATAGGACAGGGCCTTCAAGGATGCCCCTATGGACAGTGCAAGGAAAAAAATCGGTGGCCGTCTACAACAGAAGCTTCAGAATGACCAGAGAGGAAGCTAGACATCAAGGCACAGACAGAAAAAAAGAAACCATGACAGGGTAGTTTGGGAATTAAAGATTTATTCCAGGCACGACATTTGAGATGTCAAGTGCAATGGCAAAAGCCTTTGTCAATGTCTTGAAAGGATGGCCAGGAGTCTGAAAGGAAGGTGAGAGGGTTGTAAGTGAAGTGTGCCGGGCAAAAACCCATACTGATAATTGGAATAATGGTTGTCATAGGAAAGGTGATTCATTTATTTATTTTTTAAGAACAGAATCAAAAACTTTATAGGTATGGGATGTTAGAGTAACTGGGCGATAGTTTGAGAGCTGGGAATGATCAACCTACCTTGGGACAGGCTGAATGAGAGGAAGCTTCCAGCAAGAAGGAAAGGTACAATTTGACAGAAAAAGACGAAAGAGTTTACCTTGGCAGGCTGTAAGCACAGAGGCATAGTTCTTGAGGACAAGGGGAGGGACCCCATCAGGACCCCATCAGGCCCATATGCCTTGTTAGTAATGAGGCCAGTGATGGCAGAAAACGCATCATTTGAAGAAATTTCATTGTCAGTCATGACGAAGTCAAAGAGGATGGAGGAACGGCACCAGAATTGTCTAAGGTGGAATTAGAGAAGAAAGTCTGAGCAAAGAGTTCTGCATTTTCAGTAGAAGAATCAGCTACAGAGTCATCAGACTGAAAAGATGAGGGAAGAATTATGATGGAAATTTGTTAGAAAGGTTTTTGGAATGGTACGAAAAGGAGTCAGGAGAATCTGAGTCAGTGTTTCGAGCATTTAGTACAAAAGATCATTTTTAGCAGAGAGAAAAAAACAGCTTAGCCTGGTTCAGAGCAGAGACATAAAAGGATGAGATTCAGGAGTGAGTTGGCTATGGTACCATTTGTAGGTTTTATCTTTGTTGTGGACAGTATTAGAACAAGTATGATTAAGTAGTTATTTTATTTACATTAGTCATAGAATAAGAGAAAGAAATGCATGCTTCCATGTTCGAGAGAATAGTCTCCAAAATGCGAGAGGCACATCCAGATGGCTCTCAGCCATGGAAGCAATAATCATTCCATGGAAAATCAAAGTATTGTTTGAGGGCTTCCCATTCAGCAGCTCCAAATGCCAACAGCTGCCGATTCCATAAGGGACCATAGGCGTTACTGGAGCAAGAGGACAAGTTAAATGACAAGGTTGTGAACAGTGGAGTTTAGCTGAAAGAAAACGTTAACAGTGTAAGCAGAGGCATTAGTTGTCTTTCAAGTTTCATAGTCAGTGGAATTAAGGGATAAGTACACAGCACAGATATATTTAGTCAGGGAATTATAGGATAGCCGAAGTCAAAGAACGGAGATTCAAAAGATTCAAGTTCATGAACACAAATGTATATACAACAGTCACCTTACTTTGAAGTGAATATAGAGAAGCCTTTGTAGGCAATTTTACTTCATTCCCTTTCCCCCCCTCTTTTCAACTCTGATGACAAGAGTAAGGTATTTTGTTGCAAAATGTATGCTGTCGTGAATTCACGTGAGCGTATTTATAAATTCATGACACTGTGTTTCAGTAGGAAAACCACTAATTCTAGTGGAGTTCCCACTGCACATCACTCAGTTCAACCGTCTGCGTATTCACTCCGATTGGGATGGTTTTCAGAACATTTCTCATTGTTTCACAAGTGACCATTCGTATGCATGACGTAAGTACCTTCACTGAGTGATTTATTGTGAGCGTATATCGCTCACTTTCTCTCACTGACTGTTGAAGCTAGGGCCACGCCCTACTTCCGGCAAACACGGCCGGCCCTTGTCTCTCTCATAGTTTGAATTTAGTCAGGCTTGGATCGTTGCGAGTGCAGGACCGTTGTGCCCAGCGTGGAGCAGCGCCGCAGTTGTACAGCAAGTTCCTGAAATTTCCACCTAGACGGTGAATCGGAGAAGAGGGTTTAGTGTATTGCAGCGTCTGTCCTGCGCAGGCGCCCGGTTCCTTCCGCTAGTTCCCTTCCACTGACCAGTATTTCTTTTCATTTTCCTAGGTTTAAGTGTTTAGCTTTTGAATGGGCAAGTGAGTGTATTCTCCTTGTTATTTTGAATTCATTTTGAGAGTCATGTAACGTAAATTTATTTCACTGTTATTAATATAATTACAGTTCTTTTTGTTTGAGCTTAATGTAGTTAAACTCGTGTTTTATTTCTCCACATTTAGCTTATTTTAGTTGCCGCTCCTAGTTTGCACAAACGCTTTGCATTATTCATAACTGGTACTTGGACCAGTTCTTTTGTATCAAGCTTAAATCCGTTGTGCCAGCCAGGAGTTAATGCACCGGCAAGAACCTGTTTATTATTATTAGCATTAGTTATTGCTTGAGAGGCTAACAGTACTACAAACAGCACTCGTGAGTAATTAGTCTCTGCTGTGTACTGTTGAGAAAGTTTATAAATTCTCGTCCTTAGAGAATCAGCGAAGTAAGCCTGCATAAAGTAAACTTACTGCTTGATTTTCACAAGTCAATTCCTTGTCTCTATTAATGTAACCAACATTTAAGCAATTTATTCATTCTTAAGTTCCATCCCCCCTGTGACATCTGGCGACCTCATTCCAGGATATTAACTCCTAGCTCTAAAGTTATTAACAAGATAATACTCACTCACTCACTCATACTTAGATATTTGTCATTAAAGTCTATAGGCACTATCTTACTGGTGATTATTGATTCATTTCTATTAATTTTACGTAATAGTTTTCAGTCAGTTTTTTTTTTTCTTTCTTTACCAGTTTAGATAAAATTGGTCACCACCAACCTGTGCTTATATTCTTTACTCTTGAATATTGGCATTTCTCTGCAAAATAGCAGTCAGTACTTAGTCTTTAGTTCACTCAGACTGAGTTAGCATCATGACTACTAATATCTATGTACAGGAAGCTAAAGATAAGGGGCTTAGCAACCCCCCAAAAATCAAAGACTACGTCCTCTCACGGTTTAGTTACAAGCAGCACGTGAGAATGATGCTCGTGAAGAGCGTAGAATTCAACGTGAACACGAGCGAGAACAACGCAAATACGAGAAAAAACAACGCAAACTCGAGTTAGAACAACGTGAAAGAGAATGCGAACATGAGTGAGAACAGCACGAGGAATGCGAGAGAGAATGTCAACATGAGTGAGAACAACGAGAGAGAACGCAAATACGAGCTAGAACAACGAGAGAGAGAGCAAGAACACGAACATGCCGAGCGTGAGGCACGTGAGCAACATGAACTTGAGATGCTGAAGCTCAAGCGAGACTCCTTGGCTTCAGACACATCTGGTCCAGCTAACCCAAGCTCCACGAGCACTCTCCCTGCACATGTTCTGGCGACTCCATACATCAAGCTTCCTCCTTTTCAAGGAAGGCGAGCAAATCGAGCCATTCATAGCTCGTTTCGAAGACATGGCTCAGCTGTACCAGCTGGATGAGGCAGCTAAGCGGCTCCAGTTTCTTAGCTTGTTTGAGGGCCCTGCTCTTGATATTCTCCATGGAATTCATGGAGACAATCTCACGTATGAGATGATGAAGGACACACTCATCAAAGCATACAGTCTCACAGTTGACAATGCCCATAGTCAGTTTATGAGGGCGTGTTTACAAGAAAAAGAGACTGCCATTCAGTTTCTTTATCGGCTTACTGCTTACTTAGATGAGTGGATGGAGAAAGATGGAACTCCTTCCACGCGTGAGGGGATAATTGACCTTATGCTGCGCATGCAGCTAGAAAAGGCATGGCCTGCTGAACTTATGGTTCAGCTTAAGATCTGCCAGGTAAGGGATGCCACCCAAATGGTGGAGAAGGCTGATGCATTCTTCACTGCATACGGGTATCAAACTTGTAAGCAAAACACCTGGAACAGGAAAGCTGACAAATCTGGGAAACTGTCTCAGACTGAACCCAGCAACAAGGCCATTCTCAGAATAATGGTCAAGGTCCAAACAAACCGCAGAAGAAGGACCAGGGGCAAAATACCCAGAAACCTGAGTGAAAGCGGTACGACAAGCAGAACCCTAACCAGCAGCAGTACCGGTACTTCAAGCAGCAGCAGGGCAAGGACAAACCACGCAATCAAAGGTCGGGACTATCCTTTTCTGCAACAGCCCCAGTGTATTGGAGGCAGGAGGTGAACACAGCCTTCATTCCTCAGCAGCAGCGCAGGAGTGTCGTCCCTAGCAGTACTGGAACTTCCCCATAGTTCGCTAGTCCCCCAGCGACAGTGAACATTCTGCCACAGGAGGTCAATGCTCCATCTCCCCAGACAGTGAGTACGACCCCTCAGGTATCAAATTCTTAGGGCACCATGTTTGCCGCATCATTTATTCAGCAGCCACATCAGTGGCTGGGTGCTTCCTCCACAGGCCCTCCCACAGGTAACAGTGCCTTCCTTGTTTAGCCAGGGTTTGTGGGAGGCATTCCTGTGAAGGTCCTGAGAGACAATGGTTCCTCAGGTTGCTCTGTTAGGCAGAGTCTAATTCGGCCTGAGCAGTACACAGGTCGACAGATCCAAGCTCAGCTTATTGATGGATCATTGAGATTGTTCCCTGAGGCATGTATCCAGGTGGCATCTCCATTTTACACTGGTACGACAGTCGCAGTTGTCATACCAGATCCTTTGTTTGACCTTATCATAGGCAACATACAAGGTGCCAAGTCTAGTTGCACCGTAGATGATGCTACTCAGACTTCGGCTGCAGCAACGCGAGCCATGGCCGAGGCTCCGAACTGTCACCCCGGTGACCATTGCATCGCAGCAAGATCTGATTTGTAGCCAAGATGTTGTTCAAGAACAACATTCTGACCCGACACTTGCTGCTGTGCGGAAAAAACAAAAGGGTAGAGTGATTAAGTATTCACAGGGAGGTCAAGCAAGGTTCCTTCGTAAACAAGGATGGCTGTACCGTGAGTCACGAACTGGGCGAGGTTTGACTGCAGTTTGTCGTTCCTGCTAAGTACCGCCAAGCAGTGTTAGATTGGGGTCATTGTTCAGCCTCAGGAGGTCACATGGGCAAAAGGAAAACCCAGGGCCGTATCTGTGCTGACTTTTTCTGGCCAGGAATGAGACCAGAAAAAGATAGTTTTGTACATTCCTGCAATGTGTCAACATACCACTAATCAGGGACATGTCCTTCCTGTGCTGTTTGAATCCACACCCATAATCTCTGAAGCAGTTGAGAGACAGGGCAGTGGTAATGTGGGTGCAGCTTTGACGTCTCGGCCGTTGGTCTCACAGGACACATTACGTCCAGGACCTGTATATACATGTATACCGTAGATTAAGGGGAAGTTCGAGACCCCGTAAGGACAATCCGAGGCTGAGTACGAATTACCTTGTGGTGTCTCAAGCTGTGGACCTTCTCGATAGGATTCCTGGAGAATGCACATTATCCACATGAGTGTTCACACCCACGGTGGGTGTTAAAATGTGACCTGCCCAAGATTGTGTAGGGATTCTCAGCTTGCCAATGTTAATCGTAAGTGTAGAGTTAGGTTAACCAATAAACTGCCCATTCTGAGAGATTTGAGCAGTCCAAGAACTGGCACGTTTCCTGGTTAACCCATCACGTCCCCGAGGTTTTTTGCATCTCCGACACCCCCCAATCCCAAGCTATTTTGGATTTTCTTTTTTTGGCTAAAAATTCCGCTTTTGTTGAGAAACAAAGGAAAATCACCAAGAAAGGGCTTACCGTGGTCCATAAATGGTCGGAACAGGTGAGGTCACCCGCACCAGGTATCGTATTCTATCATTGACGTGTGAGGCGCTCACGTTTTCTATGGTAGGAAATATTGGGAGAAACAACAAACAACACCTCTACATTTATTGAATTTGAACTAATAAACAATAAGAGTAACAATAAAATGAATTTCAAACACACACACACACATATATATATATATATATATATATATATATATATATATATATATATATATATATATATATATATATATATATATATATGAAATATAAACATTGTACCTTCGTCCAAATATAGAGAGTTAGGTCCGAGTGGTAACATGCTATGTGCTAAGTTTCTTGTATCAGTCAACATATCATTTTTTCTACTTGTATACTTTTGTTTCATTGACATTTTACCAATTTTTACTGTTTGTAAGTGTTTTCAGCTGTTTTCATTCATTACGATGGCATGCAGCATAAGTATATTACGCACATCTGCTTATTAAGCGCACTCGCTATGACTCGTATTTCAACATACCCAATTGTTTTATCACTTTCCTATTATTTTTTTCTTTACATAGAACCTTTCCTCCATCACTGTAAATGTTTTCAATTATTTACATTCATTACGAGGGCATTTAGCGAAATGCTAGCGCATATTCACGTAGCAAGCACAATCTCAAACACTCGTGTTTCATCTTCTACTTTATTTTTTCACTCGAATTATACTTTCCCACTTACATTACACACGTTTACACCCCTATACTGCACTATACATAGTTAGTGGCATTATTTATTCTAGTGAGCGTCAGAATATCGTATGAAAATACTCTCGCAATGAATGTTTCGACAAACATAATACTCAAACACTTACATACAAATTTTTCACTTATATTACACACTTTCCCACTTGTTAACTTCTTTTTTCATAATTACGGGCCTTATTCATTCCACTGAGCGTCAGGATATCGCATCTATATACACTTGCTAGGAATATTTTGACTTAGAATATATTTCAGCACTTACAATAATTTCATCTTATATTATACCAGTTTACATTTCCCATAATAATATTTACATATTTACGGGCCTTATTTATTGCACTGAGCGACAGAATATCGCATCAAAATACCCTCGCTAGGTATGTTTCCACTTACATCGTATTTATACACTTACATACTATTTTTGCACTTATGTTATACCCGTATGCACTTTATACTAATATTTTCAAATCAACAGGACTTATAATTTCACTGAGCGTCTGTTTGTAGCATTTACTTCAGAGTTACAGCGTCCTATCGCATGCACACCATATTAGAACTGCATCAAGGAGTGATACTCACTGAAACATGGGTGAATACAGAGACCCACGTCACACTCGACGCACTCATAGCGGGTGTCCTTCCTCTGTGTGGTGAGTCTCACCCGGGAATTGCTACACACGTGACACCTGCGTTGGGGCCTAAGTCTATTTGGCTGGGGAGGGATAGGAGTGGGGAAATGGCGGCTGGATATTCTCAGGGGAGTTTGGGCAATAGGGGCAGTGCGGGTGCAATGTTGGGGCCTTTCAATAGCATACCGTGCAAACATCTCTCTTGTGAGCTCCCTCACAAACCCTTCAAAGGTTTCCTGAACTCCTCTTGTCATGGCATGCAGGTGATGGCAATTCAGAGCAGTGATATCTAGCAAGTGAAAGAACAGTTTCTTATACCACTTCATCGTGGTCCTGGCACACTCTACCGTCGATATCATGGAGTCTGACTGGTCCGCCAGGTGCATGTTCATGTTATAATCCAGGACACACTCAGGTTTCCATATGTGGCGCCTGATCTCGCTCTGGTAATCCGCGGAATCAGTACGGTGCATCAAGGGGCGGTGAACCGTGGACAAGAGGCTTACTTCTCTATTATGGTTCCACACAGTTGCAAGTATGTTGTTGGCTTTGAAGAAGACAACCTCATTCCTGCCAAGTTTCCACCTTACCTTGACCATGTGATGCCAGTTCACCTTCATGGTTCCACAGATTCCCATTTCATGCATGTGTAGATAACAAGCGAGAAGAGGGCTAGTGTACCAATTGTTCAGGTAGAGGACGTGACCACGATGAAGGTAGTCTTCCATCAATGTCTTTACCACTGCTCCCGACAGTCCAATACTCCGATCTTCTATTATGTCTGTCTGTGCACTGGTGTACAAGACTATGTCTTGCACATAACCAGTCCTACAGTCACACATAACAAAGATCTTGAACCCAAAACGGTGCCTTTGCTGGGTATATACTGCCTAAATGAAATATTGCCTCTCCACAACACGAGACTCTGGTCTATGACGAGGTCTCTATAGGGATAAAATGACGAACGAAAGGTTTCCCTCAGGTAATCAAAGACCAACCTAATTCGCCTCATCTTATCTGTGTCGTTCACATTTGCAGGATCATCAGCATCATAAAAATGGAGGCGACTTGGAATTTGTTGGAAGTGATTACGGCTCATGACTTGGCCAAATATTGGTGTAAGCATAACAGGGTCCCTTGTCCAGTAGGCCGGAATTCTGTTCTTTCGTATAATACCCATCAAATGGACCAGGGCAAAAAATAAGAACATTTCTGAAAGGGAGACAGGGTAATTATATATGATAGAATGCCTGCTCCTTGTCCCCAATCTTTCACTCTCACGGCGCTGGCTGCTTGCAAAACGGTTGATTTGGTCAACAATCTGCTCCATGAAAGCCTCACTAAAAAACAGGTGGAAAAAATCCAGCCTGGTGGAATTCGGGTGAATTCCGGGAGCAATGCAGCCAGCATGCCTCTGCTCAGTGAAGGGGTGAATGAGGGGAGAAAAATCACTCCCATCCTCCCAATTCCATCCCACAAATCCCTCGTCCCCATCATCCCCATCAGCGCCTTCGTCTGGGTGGGGAGGAGATGGTGGGGGGGGAGGTTGGGGAGAAGGAGTGCGGAGGGCTTCCCCACTCGCACTCCTCTTCCCTCGGCCTTTACCCTTTCCCTTACCCTTACGGCCTTGAGGAACATTAGGGGGCTTTGGGGATGAAGTTCGGGAATACTGGGGAGCATAAGACGTGCTGGGGAGTGGTTCCTCCCCACCTTCCCCCTCCATCACAACACCACGTGATTTTTCACGCACCCTCACTCGCCCACGTGTTTGGGGATATTGGGGAGCATAAGACGTGCTGGGGAGTGGTTCCTCCCCACCTTCCCCCTCCATCACAACCCCACGTGATTCAGGACGCACCCTCACTCGCCCACGTGATACACCCCGCCGCTTCACACCAACTAGGGAGAGCGATGACTCACTCCCGCCACTTTCACTTTCCATACTCCTCCCTGCACTTTCCTTTTTACTCCCCACTCCATCCATGGCACTTCCTACCTCTCCAAACAAAATACTAGGCCCATACCTGCTCGTCTGACGTGGTGTGCACTCGGGGCCACGATGAGTAATTACCTCACATCCATACCACTTGGCAGCAAGTCCCACGGCTCCATCCTTGTCCTCGTCCTCGTCATCAAATTCGGGTTCCACATCACTTTGGGGCTGGGCAGAGGATGTTCCACATTGATTTTTTGGCCGGCTGCCCCTCTCTAGCAGCACGGTAAGTCACATACTGCCGCTTCCTGGGGGACGGGAATTCTTCATCACTGCTGGTGGTTTTCCTCCTCCTCTAGCTGCACATAATCTTTGTCAACAACCTCGTCATCCAGTGGGGAATCACTGTCGCCTGTAAAGGCGTCCAGGGCAGTTGAATTTCGTCCTCTGAGAGACCTTTCTTCGCCATGTCTGAGCAGGACCGTTGCTAACAGGTGAGTGACCGAGCCGTGGGTGAGTGCAGGTCGCGCGGGGTCGCCGAGTGTCCCCGCCTGGTGGCAGGTAGGGGACAGTCGAGCGACCATACGTACCAAAAATCAAGCGCGAAACTTGAAAATTGTGCAAATAATGCACCTTGCATTTGCGCGACGTACCGATATGTTGCCAGGACTGGCAAATGCAAAATGATGTGACGTACCCATATGTTGATGGGACGCAGTGGTTTGATAATGTAGCTTAACCAGTAAACTACAGGGGTCCTGAGAGATTTGAGCAATCCAAAGACTACGTTTCCTGGTTAATAATGTATCCATTAATAGAACAGTAGTGTACTTTTTGTAACATAAGTACTGATTGCCAGGCAGAGAGATAGATATGAGACTTTTGATGCTCCACCTTGATTGCTTTTGCAGGTGCAGCTGGCGGGTGCAGCATTGTCGAGGAGATCAGCTGATCGTCTCTGCTGCATGCTGCCACCTCTTCTCTTCTGCTTCATCGTCTTTATTTACTATTGATTTGTATCACATAATTTTACACGTAGGCACAATTACACCACAACTGTCACACCTACACCGTGTATTACATACATCACGCTACATAACAATTCGTTGTTAATGTAAATGTAGCGAACTTTTCGCTCAGTTTGACCTGAGTACAGGATTTTTCACTGTCGTCACGGAGTTTTTTCCCCAAGCTTGCTTCTATTAACGTAAATACGAGGTTTTAACGCTCATGGGCAACTGTGATTTTCTCCTGTAGCAGGATAGTACATACACCACAGTGTGAATCTTGTGTGACTGAGTTAGGATTTATATGTATGTATATCGAAAATTTTTCTAAAAGAAAAATTTGATTCTGATGGGGCATAATGTCACTAATTCATGCGAGCATATTTATAAATTAGTGACATCGTGTTTCAGTGGGAAAACCATGAATTCTAGTGGAATTCCCACTGCGCATCACTCAGTTCAACCATCCGCATATTCACTCCGATTGGGATGGTTTTCAGAACATTTCTCATTGTTTCACAAGTGATCATTCGTATGCACGACATTAGTGCCTTCACTGAGTGATTTATTGTGAGCGTATATCACTCACTTTCTCTCATTGACCGTTGATGCTAGGGCCATGCCCTACTTCTGGCAAACACGACCGGCCCTTGTCTCTCTCATAGTTTGAATTTAGTCAGGCTTGGATCGTCGCGAGTGTAGGACCGTTGTGCCCAGCGTGGAGCAGTGCCACCATTGTACAGTGATTTCCTGAACTCTCCACCTAGACAGTGAATCAGCAAAGAGGGTTTAGTGTATTGCAGCATCTGTCCTGCACAGGCACCCAGTTCCTTCCGCTAGCTCCCCTCCACTGACCAGTATTTCTTTTCGTTTTCCTAAGTTTAAGTGTTTAGCTTTTGAATGAGCGAGTCAGTGTATTCTGCTTGTTATTTTGAATTCATTTTGAGACTCATGTAACGTAAATTTATTTCACCTTAATTAATAAATTTACAGTTCTTTTTGTTTGAGCTTAATGTAGTTAAACTCGTGTTTTATTTCTCCACATTTAGCTTATTTTAGTTGCCGCTCCTAGTTTGCACAAACGCTTTGCATTATTCATAACTGGTACTTGGACCAGTTCTTTTGTATCAAGCTTAAATCCGTTGTGCCACCCAGGAGTTAATGCACCGGCAAGAACCCGTTTATTATTATTAGCATTGGTTATTGATTGTCAGGGGTGGAGTCACTTTCTCGAGAGGCTAACAGTACTACAAACAGCACTCGTGAGTAATTAGTCTCTGCTGTGTACTGGTGATAAAGTTTATAAATTCTCGTCCTTAGAGAATCGGTGAAGTAAGCCGGCATAAAGTAAACTTACTGCATGATTTTCACAAGTCATTTCCGCGTCTCTATTAATATAACCAACATTTAAGCAATTTATTAATTCTTAAATTGCATCCCCCTCTCCATGACATATGCATAACAGCCACCTTTGACTTTGAAGCGAGTATAGAGAAACCTTTGTGACACCTTTACTTCATTCTCTTTCCTTCCTCTTTTCTACTCTGATGGTTCTGCAGCATTTACTCAAAAATCACAACTCTTCTCCGAGAGATTTTTCCTCCAATTCCATCTTAAAGGATTCCAGTGATATTCCTCCATCACCTTCCACATTTGACTTCCTCATGACTGATATTAAAATTTCTTCAGTTGATGTGCTTTCTGCCCTAACTGGTCTCAGTACTAACAAGGCACACGGGGATTATCGGGTCCTTCCTGTTATCCTCAAGAACCTTGCTTCTGTTCTTACTCCTTGCCTAGGAAAACTCTTTCTCACCGTTCCCACCACAGCCTTCACTTCAATCTCCAGTACAGGTGCCGAAAGTGACACTCCATTGGCGATCTTACTTTTATTTCAGATTCCTGGACTTTGGAACGTGACATCTCAAATGTTTTCCTTGAGTCTGGCATAAATTTATAATTTCCAAACTGCCCTATTACTGTTTTTATTCTTTTATTGTGCTTTCATCTCTAGTTTCCTTTCTCGTCGTTCTATTGCTGCTGTTGTTGATGGGAACAGTTCTTCAGAGCCCTGGTGATCCTCAGGGCTCTGTCCTATCACTAACTCTCATCTTTTTATTCATCATTGACCATCCAAACTGTACTCTTACATCTAACCTTAACCAATCATTTGCTGATGACTCCACCTATTCGCTTCTAGTCTCGTAGACTTCGCCGAGGCGTTTCCAAAAATGTTAGGTAAGAAGAGGGAATTTTCAAGTTGGTCTTGTCGTGGATGGCAGGAGAAAGAAAAGGATGAGTCTGGGGTTATGATTGCAGTTTTATTCTCAAGAGGAAGTTATCTTGACAAGAGCAGTACTAAGGTGAGAGAAGTTTATGCTAGCTGACTCTGTGCCCTCTACTCCTGTCTTTTCCACCGTGCCTCTTCTCTCTCATATCGCATCCAAACCCCTTCTGCGTTGTCTCTCCAATTTACCCTGTATATGACTGGTTGAATCATATGTGTGGGCACATGTGGTGATTTCCACACATGTGTAGTTTTCCATCAGGCATCATACTGTGCTGTGCGCGAAATTCTCTTGCTAGAATCTGCACTGCTGTTTTCTCCAGCTCTTTCGAGCTTAGACACAACGTTCTGCAAAATTGTATATATTAACAGCATATGTCCCTAGCTATTATGTTGTGTATTATGATATTTTAGTGTTCTGACATCGCTCTGTCACGCCAAGGTATTTTACCTACGACAGTAAGTATTAACAAATCACACATTGTCATAACCTATTGATACATGGTATTCATCACAATATAGAATAGACAATAATATTATAGAACCAGAACATATTACATGGAGTAAGTGCATGGTAGTAAAAACTGAACATTGAACATTGCATTGTAGTGGTATAATGTATATATGCATTTACACAATGGTAATATAATGGCAGTACCACGCCAAGACTATAGTAAGAATCAGCCATATATATATATATATATATATATATATATATATATTTACATAGCCTATGATTTCATCATCCTTTGTATAATTCTAACGTACAGTATGCTGCATGTTTGATCACGATTCGCCTCGTGGCTTCCATAGTGACCAAGCTTCCGTGTTCTACCTCACCCCTCCCTTCTCCTCCCTTATAGTAGAGTAAGTCGTTCTTTCTGTTGTTCAGAGCAGGAGTGTCAACTCTTTGTCCCCTATGGCTTCATTTGCGCGTCCTTCTTGCAAGTTGTATCAAGCTCTGCCGGCCCCTATATAATGAGCTCAGTCTCTGCATTAATTGCCACTTAGATCTACTCCTCATTTTGTTCACATCTCTGTCCTCCCCTGTACAGTTGTTATTATTTTTGTGAGTGCTCAGGAAGTCTCCAACCATCTGGCTGCTGTATAATTTGAGTATAAGTGTTGTTGCATTTTTTCTTGTACTGTGTAGCATAGGGTGTTAGTTCGTGGGCCTGGTGAGGTTTTTGTGATTCATGTGGAGTTTTTGATGTCAGCCATTGTTAATAATATTTTGTATCTGTAATAATATATCTTGCATTAACTGAGCATTATCCGGTTTTCTCATTTTATCAGGGCTGACTTAGATAAATTTACTCTTGCTAATTTCGTGTTAATAGAGGCTATTGCAGTTAACCATATATTTAACCTGTTTTTTGCCATTACATTATCCTTATGAGTCCTGAATGTTTAGTTGTTAGTTTGAGCATTAAACTTTAACTTGTAATTTTACCTAACTCTTTTGTTTTGAACCTGGAACTTTACGGGACAGTAGTGATTTTAGTATTCTCACTTGAAGTGTTCATTATCTCTCTCTGTTCCGTAACAGTATATATATATATATATATATATATATATATATATATATATATATATATATATATATATATATATATGTGTGTGTGTGTGTGTGTGTGTGTGTGTGTGTGATATTAATATTGTTATATAAAATGAATACATGTGAATCAGTGTTATTGTTTATGCATAGTTAGATAATTTAATATGTTACCCCATAATTTTCCTTTTTTTTTTTCCTTTTTCTTTGTATATATAATTTACAATATTTACACAATATACACATTTCACTGAGGGGGTCTTATCTGAACGTTTACTCTTCCTCCTGTAAATACTGATTCCAAGTTTGCAATCCTTGCTTGCATGAGGAGTAGACTGTAACACCAGTTGAGCAGGGCGGTACTCTCGAGGTGGATGGAAAGCTGATGACAGGAAGTGCTGGAGCTCCCATTTCATCAGCCCTCAGGACTAGTTCCTGACCATCCCCCCTTACTGAACTTTTTCAGTGTCTCAGTTACACAGAGAGTAGGCCAGCGTGCTCTTCAACACAAATTTCTCCAACTATCTACACCAAACTACATGCACAGTACACACTACACTTCCTTTTCCAAAATTCAAAAAAATCATGGCGTCTCATCACCCAGCCTCTGAGTTCCCGGGGGGGGGGAACCATAAATGCCCCCCCCCCCCGACTTCCTCATGGCTGACATTAAAATTTCTTCAGCTGATGTATTTTCTGCCATCACTGGCCTCAATATTAACAAGGCATATGGGCCTGATGAGTCCCTCCTGTTGTTCTCAAGAACTGTGCTTCTGTGCTTACACCCTGCCTAGGCAAACTCTTTCGCCTTTGTCTGTCAACTTGTACCTTTCCTTCTTCCTGGAAGTTTGCTCTCATTCAGCCAGTCCCAAAGAAGAGTGACCACTCCCAACCCTCCAACTATCGTCCAATCGCTTTAACGTCCTGTATTTCAAAAGTTTTCGAGTCAATTCTCAATAGAAAAATTTTAAGGCATCTTTCCTATCAACCTTCTTTCTGATTGTCAGTACGGGTTCCGTCAGGGACACTCCACTGGCGATCTTCTCACCTACCTTTCAGACTCTTGGTCATCCTCCTTTCGGGACTTTGGCGAAAGCTTTGCCATTGCACCTGACATCTCAAAGGCTTTCGATCGAGACTGGCATAAATCTTTAATTTCCAAACTGCCCTCTTACGGTTTCTATCCTTCTATCTGTGCCTTTATCGCTAGCTTCCTTTCTGGTCGTTCTATAGCTGCTGTTGTAGACGGCCATCGTTCTTCTCCTAGATCTATGAACAGTGGTGTTCCTCAGGGCTCTGTCCTATCACCAACTCTCTTCCTTTTATTCATCAATGACCTTCTAAGCTGTACATCTGACCCTATCCACTTATACCCTGATGATTCCATCCTTCACCTTTCCATTTGGTTCCCGCAACGCCCATCTCAGCAGTTACTTCAACAAACAAGGGATGAGGCTATGGCACACATAATGTCTGACTTGGCTCGTATCTCTGAGTGGGGTAAAAATAATCTGGTTGTTTTTAATGCATCTAAGACTCAGTTCTTACACCTATCAACCTGATAAAATCTTCCACAGGTATACCCACTAATGTTTAATAATATTCAGCTTAATCCTGCATCACCCTTGAGCATGCTTGGGGTTTCATTTACTCGAGACTTATCTCGGAAAGATCATATTACATCTCTTGTAAAATATGCTTCCAAGAGATTGGGTGTGCTAAGCCGATTCCATTCTTTCTTTACCCCTGCACAATTGTTGACTCTATACAGGGGTTTTATCCACCCCTGTGTGGAGCACAACTCTCATGTGTGGGGAGGCTCCTCACATACAGCTCTTCTCAATAGGGTGGAGTCAAAGGCTTTTCGTCTCATTAACTCTCCTCCTCTTGCTGACTCCCTTCAACCTCTGTCTCTTTGCCGCACTGTTGCATCTTTATCTCTTTTCTATCACTACTTTAATGGTCACTGCTCCTCTGAACTGTCTGCATTCATACCTCCACCTTTACGACGGGCACGTAGCACCCGTCTAGCAGCAAACTCTCATCCCTTTTCTGTCCAACTCTCTAATGCAAGAGTTAACCGTTACTCCAAGTCCTTCATTTATGCAACAAGTCAACTCTGAAACTGTCTCCCTCTGTCTGTATTTCCTGCTGCCTATGATATCCAGTCTTTCAAACGCAGTTTGTCCAGGCATCTCGAAATGATCGGATCTTGAATTTGGCTCTCTGTTGTATTTTGATTTTCTCTTGGAGGGAACTGTTCTTGGCCTTTGGTTCCTTCTTCCTCGCATAAAAAAAAAATCTGTTCATAGCCAATAGTAATATACTAAATATAATGGGAGAAGATTATAGAGAGAACTGAAGCTTGCTATACACATAATATGGATTAAACATGCTCGTACCCAGTTCCTCCCAGGGCTTTATTGTTTGAATAATTGCATAGTTTCAAACTTAGGTGAGGTCAACTTAGTGTTTGTGCTTATGTTTAAATCCATCTTAGGCAGTGGTTAGAAGTGTTTATGTGTGTGATTAAGGATGGCATAGTGATTGTTTGTTGCTTAGGTGGACAAAGATGGTGTAATTAGAGTACAATAGTCAGGAACTATGTATTGTTCTGATGCTGAAGTATGATATGATGGTGTATCTGGACAAACTACGAAAACTGATGTGTTATGAGTGAGGTAAAAAAAACTGTAACTACCTAATGCGATGATAGTTGGTGAGTCTATCTGGAGTAAATATGAAGCTGCAGTGGTGATGAATGTAATGGTTTCTTGTGATAACCATTTCACAAGGGACTCTTCCAGTTGGGTGAAACGTGAAAATGTATGCAGGATATAGATGAACAGCATGTAAGGATGTACAACACTTGCGTTCAATCACTGATTTACTAGCGAAAGTGACAGTGTCCTGTCTCTTGGAGACAATGATGAGTTCAGTGTTGGTATTGATGTTGATGGTGTCCAATGTGTTATTATTCTTAGACAGAAAAGGGTGTATCTGACAGACTGTGAACAGATTATCTGTTATGAATGATACATGAACTAATGACGTTGGTGTTAGGGTCACTTCTAAGTATGGATAAAATAGCATGAGATTCCTATCCTGAAACAAAGGCTTCAAACCATATTTATGTATGTCATGACTAAGTTCTTGACGTAGATCGTGATCTGGAAATAAGTTATAGGTGATCTTGCCATTACCAGCATTTGCAGTACCTTCCATCAAAGCTTAGATAGAGACATGGTGTGTATAACTGAACTGTTATTGTGTCAATATGTTCCACGACTGCTGAGAAATGTTGAAAAATTTTCATGTTTCCTTCCATTGCATTTATTTTGTCCACACTCTCTTGAGTTATGCTCTCTGCCTTTCTGAGATTTTTCACAATCGTCACCACTGCCGAGTTTTGATAGTCAGCTAGCTTCTGTTGATATGTTAATATCTGAGCTATCTTATTAAATTTGTGGTTTATTTCTTGAAGATCTTTTTCTGTAGCTAATCCAAAAATATTCCCTAGAATTGCACCACCCAGGTCAAACAAACCGCGCCTCTCACGTGGATGTGTGATGTTGTTCATGTCCCTAAGTGTCTCCGTTCCATGAGATAGGATATCTTGGATCATGATAAACATTGTAGTCTTTGCTTGTTCTAATTTCCATTTTGCTAACTTCATGAATTCAGTCACTTCCTTTGTGTTATGAGATTCTGATATAGAACTTCTTATCATTGCTTCCAATGTCCTCAGTGGCTTAGTAATGTTCTCCGACAAGATATCCAAACTAATTTTAGTACTCATGATATCTGTTACAATTGCCGTCGAGGCCATTGGGGTTATAAGGCATCCTTGTCTTATTATACGAGTCTGTTGAGCGTCTAAGTGAGCTGATCCTCTTGCAATATAGATGAGAATCCATGGTATAAGTCCGCTCATCGTTACCTACCGAATATATATATATATATATATATATATATATATATATATATATTTGCTAATCCAGTCATGCTGAGGTCGATGATAGTGATGATGCGCATTATAAACTGGCTCTTGGAGAACAATAACTTTGCTCATTGTTTCACTTACAGGAGTTTAAATCGATACCTAGATCATGTAAATGGTGCATTGGAGCATATGTAGCTACAGTTGCACCTACTTTTGTTTGTTATGCGATCATAATTTATTTCTGTATGTATCAATTTCTTCTAATTTATTCTCATCGTTTTTCGGTGGTGTCCGACATTACATAATTGCTGGCTAAATTCCTTGAGACCCGTTTTAAATGATCAACATGAATTTGCTTATCTTCGCCACTCGACAGTGACTTAAATACTACCTTATTGGCTGTTCTCATAATTACTCTACATGGACCTTCAAATATCAGTGACAGTTTACTCTAGTGGGAATGATGCAACAGATAATGGCTCCTATGCTGATAGTTGATTCTTTTCCCTTTTTATTAAATGACTCCGCCATTACTTCCTTGGACAACGATAACTGTTTCTGCATCGTTTTGTGTATCTCTTTGAATTAACGCAGAGTTTAGGATAATCGTCATAATTGTATAAAGGCAAATTTTCAACTTCCAGAGTCTCGTACGGTAACTATTTGTTTGTCCCGTGGATAATGAAACGGGGTGTCTTCTATTGACTTGTTTATTGCACAGTAAATTGATGCTTCCACTCTGGGAATCCAATAATCCCAGCTTGCATAATTTTCATTGAGAATTTGTCGTAGCACATGCAACACTTTTGTTTTGTCTCTCTACCAACCCATTGGATGCTGGGTGGTAGGCTAAGATATTTACCTTTTTTTATATTGTATTGTTTACATACTTCTTGTAAGATTTCAGAATTAAATTCACCTCCATTATCACTTATTAATACCTTTGGTGTGGTGAATCTACAGGCAATATGGTCTATGATTACCCTCTCCAGTGTTTCTGCTGTCTTATCCTTACCTGGGACCAACATCACATACCCTGAGAAATGATCTGTAGCAACGAAGATTATTATCGTAAGATAAGGGTAACCAAAGTAAGTCAACCGTGACAACATCCCTGTCACGAATTCGCGCGAGCGTATTTATATATTCGTGACATTGTACTTTAGTGAGAAAACCATGAACTCTAGTGGAATTCCCACTGGGCATCACTCAGTTCAACCGTCCTCGTATTCACTTCGATCGGGATAGTTTTCAGAACATTTGTTACTGTTTCACAAGTGATCATTGTTATCCACGACATTAATGCTTTCACTGAGTGATTTATTGTTAGCGTATATCATTCACTTTCTTTCTGTTGACCGCTGAAGTTAGGCCACGCCATACTTCCGGCAAACACGGCCAGCCCCTACCTCTTTTCCCCATTTGAATTTAGTCAGCTTTGAGTCACCTCGAGGATAGGACTGTTTGTGCCCAGCATAGAGCAGCGCCTTCATTGTACAGTGAGTTCCTGAACTCTCCACCTAGACGGTGAATTGGCGAAGCGGGCTTGCAGCGAATTGCAGCGTTTATGTTCATCACAGGCACCCAGTCTTTTCGTTTGGCTCCCCTTCACTGACCAGTATTTCTGTTCATTTTTCTAAGCTTAAGATTAATTAGCTTTTAAATGAGCGAGTGAGTGTATTCTCCTTGTTATTTTGAATTCATTTTTGAGATTCATATAACGTAAATTTATTTTATTGTAATCAATAAATTTAGTTCTTTTCTTTGAGCTTAATGTAATTAGACCCGTGTTTTATTTCTCCACATTAAGCATATTTTAGTTGCCGCTCCTAGTTTGCACAAACTCTTTACAACATTCATAACTGGTACTTAGGCCAGTTCCTCTGTATCAAGCTTAAATCCATTGTGCCAGCCAGGAGTTAAGCACTGGCAAGAACCTGTTTATTACTATTAGCATTAGTTATTGATTGTGAGGGGTGGAGTCACTTTCTCAAGAGGCTAACAGTACTAACAAGCAACACACGTGAGTAATTAATCTCTGCTGTGTACTGTTGAGAAAGTTTATAAATTCTCGTCTTTAGAGAATCGGTGAAGTAAGGTAGCATAAAGTAAAACTTACTACTTAATTTTCACAAGACAGTCTCTTGTTTCTATTTTCAAGTAACATCTAGCATTCGTAATTCATAATTTCGCATCCCCCCGTGATCAATCCCACGGTTGATTAGGTACAGGATACATCTCTAAAGGTGCAGGTGTTTATGTGTAGCCACTGTGTCTCGCACATGACTCACATCTGTTTATGTGACTGTGTATGTCTTTGTGTAACGATGACCAGTAGTATAACATCTGGGATTGTCTGACCGTCCTATTTTTGCCAGGATGTCCTGCATGTGGACTATCATTTATTGTCCTTAAAATGTATGATATCGTTAGGTACCACTAGATGTCTGTTATTTCTTCTACGATTTGGTTGTCCTGGGTTGCTCCTGTATAAAGCCTTGTTGACTATTGTGACTTGTTCGAGTGGTATATATAGCTTGGGTAATTATATGTCCTCGCCATTCTCCAACATGTATATAACTTTAGACCACGTTGGATCAAGTGCTTTCGAGATTTCGTCATGGTTGGGGATTTTTCCCTTTAGACCAAATGTTACATGAGCTATTGTCTGGTTCCTAGATAATACGTCCACAGCTAAATTTATTTTGCGTTGCATATAGTGAATATGTACATTATAATTTTCAACCGTACATATCTATCTTGCTCTCCTCCCAGAGAGGAGTTTTTCTTGGAACATGCCCACGAGTGGTTTATGGCCAGTGAATAGGTGAATTTCGTAACCATATACCAAATCTCTAAACTTTTGTAATGCAAAAACCACTGCAAGTGCCTCTAGCTCTGTAGTGCAATAATTTTTCTCTGCACCTTTTATTTGTCTGCTGGCGAATGGAGTTGGTTGATTTTTTTCCACGCTTATCTTCTTGCATCAATACGGCCCCTAATCCTTTAAGAGATGCATCTGTGCAAATTATAAATGGTTTTGGGAAATTGGGATAGGCTAAGCAAGGTGCACATGTAAGAGTATCTTTTAATTCATTAAATGCTACCTTTTGTTCCTCTGCACACTGAAATACAGCTTGTTTTTAGTAGGTGGCATAATGGTTCTGCTGTGTGAGAGAATAATTGTATGAATGATCCGTAATATCTGCTAGTCCTAAAAATTGTCTTATTTCATCCACATTGGTTCAGGGAAATCCCTTACTGCTTGTATTTTGTTGCCTGAGGTGTGTATTTCTTCTGCATCAAGCCTGTGGCCTAATAATTTTATTTCCTTAAAGCAAAATTATCATTTAGACAGCTTAATTTTCACACCAGCATTGGCTAACTTGTGTAGGAGCAGGTCTAATTTCTGTAAATGTTCATGTACTGTGTGTGTTGTAATTATGATGTCGTCCAATTACACAAAGATACCGTTTCCTAACATTCTTGATAGTACACAATTCATTAATCGTTGGAATGTGCTTCATCGGGATTCTTTTATACTGCTGCTAACCTGTATTTGTAGAGGAAGCAATGTATTTGCGGGAATCGTCATCTAACTCGACATGACAATAACCATTAAGCAATCGATTGTGGAGAATACATTATTTTCTGGTCCAATATTTTGCAAGACGTCACTTAACAACGGCATAGGAAACCGGTCTGGGATTGTGTGTTGGTTTAATTTGCGATAATCAACGACTGCACGCATTTCAACGTTTCGAATTGGCACGAAAAATAATGAGGTGTGTCGGGACACACGCATATAGGAGTCGGAGGAGATACAATCGTGACGTCACTTGGCGTTAGTGCTAACACAGAAAACGGATCCAACGATATTTGAACAGGACCTATAAAAAAAATGTCAGCATATGATTTTTTTTTTTTCGTTGTTTTTATTTATTATTCATCACACTATTTCAACTAATTTTGTGGGTAGATATTATGCTGGTGATAAAAGGTTGATGTTGTTGGTTTAAGGTAGGTAAGAGGCCGATGAAGAGTTTCTTCCTAACTATGACACGAGTTATATAATTCAGTAAATATAAGGAAAAGGTAGGAATTCATTAAAGAAAAAATGTTTACATCCAATCGTTTATTACATAACTGTCATATATATATATATATATATATATAAGATCAAGAAAATTACCTTGGTATTGCCAAAAAAAAAAAAAAAAAAAAATGGGAAGGAGGAGCCGAGATCAAGACTTCAGTACACCTCCACCCGCCCGTGGCTCGTGAGCAACTGAGCTGAAAAACCGCCACGTGACGTCATAAAGCTTGATGCGCTGCACGGGCGCGTTTTTGTCAGCAAGAGTCCCATGTTATTATAAGGGCTTTGGGCTCAATAAGACCCATTTTTAACATTTCATCAACATAATGATTTGCAAGGGTACGTTGTGAGTGTTCTACCCTATATGATGGTACATATATTGGTTGCGTGTCCTCGTGTTCGTTAATTTTGTGTTTAATCGGGTAAGTACAACCTCATTTTTCCCCAGGTAATGCAACTGTCTTTCAATGTTTTTGTAATAAATCCAGTAGATCATTTTTCACATCATAATTTCCTGCATGAATCAAACTCTTCTTTATGCACTCTCAGTCCATCGATTTTATCTTACTTGATGTTCCACCTATTGTTACTTCACGAATAGGAGCAAGACAAATCTCTGAATTGCGTATACAGGTTCCTTTTTTGATCTGCACTCCTCCATTCTTCTGATAAATTAGGAACACATGAGTTTCCCCATCGTTTTCACCTGACGTAAGGCTTTTTCCATCGAGAATCCTTTCACTTTCCATGATTCTTCTAAGACAATAACAGTACCATTCAGCAATTCACTCTATGATGACTCTCATGTATGATTAAGGTGGAATAACATGATTGTTGAGATGTGTGGGAATTAATGTTGGAAGTTAACTGTCACCTCTGTCCCTGGGTAAAGGGGATGGTAGGGATGGGAGGGAAGGTGGAGTAGTCTTATTAAGCGCATGCATATTCTCGTTTTCTTTAAGATTGGACTGAATCGTTCTGCTAAGGTCCTCAAGATGAGAGCTGAGGAGGGTTATGGTTGTGCAAGCAAACCTACGAGTGAGGGATCATGTAAACAGTTTGGTGTTGGCAGTGTTGATAATCAACCCACAAGCAGATGCAGCTTGGCAGAACTTAACTATAGTCTTTCCAAAATATCGAGATCGTTTGGGCGTTGTCCCTCATGAGAATTCCCCGACCCCCGTCAATGCTACACTTTCTACTGGGCAAATTATCGGATTAGAGAGAGCTAAAGGGACAACCCTCACTCCCAGCTCACTACCTTTCTCTCTCTCTCTCTCTTTCTCTCTCTCTCTCTCTCTCTCTCTCTCTCTCTCTCTCTCTCTCTCTCCATATAAAATGTACATTTTATGTAGATTTCTTTCTGTAAAAAGTCTATACGGTTTTATGAATTATTAGAACTTGAGGAAAAGCCTCCTGACTGTCTGTCAGTCTGCCTCTCTCACTCTCTCTCTCTCTCTCTCTCTCTCTCTCTCTCTCTCTGCATACGAAATCAACATTTTACGGAGATTTATTTCTATAAAAAGTCTATACAGTTCCATGAAAAGTCTATACGAGTAGCAGGGGTAGGAGCTTCCATCTTTGATGGCGGTCAGAGAGGAAATGACCTGCAGATTAACATCTGACCCATCCTCACTGACTCGCCTACAAACGTGACAGCATTGGAAAGCAACATTGTCAAGTGTTGTGATATTTATAAAAAGTATATCTATCTTGCCAGATGCCTCAATCCCGCTCGGGGTGGCCACAAACAAATCGCCTCCACGTCGCCCTGTCCCTCCCTCATATACTTCTCCACCCCATCCCTCCATCTCATCCTCGGCCTCCCCCTCCCTCTCCCCCTCTCCACCTCACTCACATACACTCTCTTCGTCAGTCTTTCACCCTCCATCCTCTCCACATGGCCAAACCACCTCAGCGTATTCCTCCAAATGTTTCCTATCACATCCACATCCACACCACAACGCTCCTTTATATCCTCATTCGTCAGCCCATCCCTACATGCGACTCCACAGGCTCCTCCCAAATAACTCATTTCCACTGCTCTCACTCTTGACTTGTGTCTCTCCAACAACGTCCAAGCTCCACCTCCACAAGCTAGAGCCGGCATCACAACACAGTCATGTAGCAACTTTTTCACTTCCATGCTCACTTCCCTGTTTCTTATCATTGCTTGCAAGGAACCAGCAACCTTTCTTCCCTGCTGTACCCTTTCAAGCATTTCACCCTCCAAACCTCCATCCTTACTCATCACACTACCCAAGTACTTAAACGTACTCACATATTCCAATTCCTCACCATCCAACCTCGCTGTACATTCACTGACTTCATCTCTCTCAAAGACCATTACTTTAATCTTCCCTACATTCACCTTTAGATTCCGTCTCTTACACACTCTCTCAAACTCATCCATCAAGCCTTGCAGCTCCCCTTCGTCTTCACTCAGCAACACAGTATCATCTGCAAACAATAGTACAGGGAGTTTCCAAACTCTATCATCTCTCACCAGGGCCACTCCAACATCCACTACCCTACCTTGTACCTCTTTTATTACCCCATCCATATACAGATTGAACAACCATAGAGACATGACACATCCCTGTTTCAACCCAACCTTCAAAGAGAAAAAATCACGCAGTTCACCATCAACACACACTGCAGCTTTAGCACCATCATACATACTCTTCACAGCATTCAACAACTTCCCATCTACTCCATATATTCTTAATACTTTCCACAATCCTTGTCTGTCGACCCTGTCATATGTTTTCTCCAAATCCATGAAAGCTCCATACAACTTCTTTCCCTTCTCTAGAAACTTTTCCACTAAAGATCAAAGAATGAATATCTGATCTACACAACCTCTTCCCTTCCTAAAGCTTCCCTTTTCTTCTCCAACTAATTCCTCTGTTCTTTCTCTATCTCTGTCAATAAGTATCCTGCAATACAGTTTTCCTATTATACAGAGAAGACAAATGCCCGTATGATTACCACACACTTCTTTTTCCCTTTTTTCTTTGTACAAGGGAATAATTATACCTGACTTCCAATCCTCCGGGACTCTACCTTCCTCCCAGGCCAATCTGCACATCTTCCACATCCATTCTATTACTATCTCTCCCCCATGGTTCAGCATTTCACCACAATCTCCATCAATTCCAGGGGCTTTCCCCAGTTTAACTTTCTTCATTGCTTCCACAACTTCTATCCTACTGATTTCTTCCTGTCTTCTCAACTCCCTTCTTCTCCCAGCCATTCCCCAGCCACTTATACTCGCATTACTTCCATCCTTTATGTTCAACAATACCTTAAAGTGTTCTCTCCATCTGCTCACTTTTTCTCCCTTCTCCACTAGTAATCTACCATTTTTATCTTTCACTCCCCTGCTAACTTCACTTCCACCCTGTCTTACTCTCTTCACCTCTTTCCAGAACATTTTCTTACAGTCCCTCCACTTTACACTCAAATTCCTTCCAAATTCCTCATCCACTCTCTTCTTACTCTCTCTTACTAATCTTTTCACCTCTCTCTTTCTTTCTACATATAACTCTCCCTTCCGCCTCTCAACTTCTTCCACGCCCCTATTTCTCATCCATTCATTGTATGCTCTCTTCTTTTGTGCCACAGCCTGTCTCACCTCTTCATTCCACCACGCTGTTCCTTGCACCCTCTTCCGTCTTCTCTTCATCCCACACACCACATCACATGCTGCACATATTTCTTCTGTGAATATCCTGCACACACCTTTCACGTCCCCCATCTGCTCCAATTCATATTTGCCCAATCGTTTCTCCACTTCTCTCTTATATTCTGCCTTTTTCTCATTGTCTTATAACCTTTCCACTCTCCTTGCAAATACTCCTTCTTGCTGTCCTTCCCTTCTTCTATTTCTCCATCTTATTTGGATCTTTATTCTGGCCACCACCAAGTAGTGGTCAGAAAGTCCACTCCCCCAACCTCTATAAGCTCTTGCATCCATTACACATCTTCGCATCGTTTTATCCATACACACATAATCAATCATTGGCTTCCTTTCATTCAGTTCACCACCTACCCTTCTCATCACTCGCCATGTATACCTGTGGATCATTTTGTGCCTGAAGAGGGTATGGGCTATCACCAACCCTCTCCAAGCACAAATGTCCACTAACGCACTGCCATTCTCATCTATCTCAGGAGGCACACCCCACTCACCAACTATTCCATCCACCTTCACATTCCCTACTTTACCACTCATATCACCGATCAAAAACACTTTCTCATTCCTTCCAGATTTTTCCATGCACACTTCCACATTTGTCCAGAACTCTTCTCTCACTCTGCTTGCACGATCTTGCGTTGGCACATACACGCACACAATCGCCCACATTTGTATTCCAACTTTCAATCTTACCCACACAATCCTTGACCCAACTGATCCATTCTCTCTTATGTTCTTCTTCCATCTTTTACTCACAACTATACACACTCCTTCTTTTGCCCTCTCATTCTCACCTACTGCTGCACATATACCCCATCCACACCCCCATTCTCTCACACTCTCACCTCTCCATTTAGTTTCAGTTACTCCACACACATCAACTTTCGTACCCTCAAGCACCTGGACAATCTATCTCCCTTTCACCTCATCATTCGCACCTCTTGCATTCCATGTTGCTATTACCATGTAGTTTGTCCGGTCCTTGATCGTCATCTTTTGGTCAGTCCTTGTCCGAGGCTTCTTGCTCATCTTTTTAGCAAGTTGTTTTCCGGGGAGGGGCATTAACCCTCCGCCAACCCTTTAGGTCACCTCGTATGACTAGGAGGGATACTGGGGAAGTATTCTTGAAAAACTCCCCTACCCCCAGGGGGTCATTGTTATTATTAAAAACAACAGACATATCTTACACTATATAGCCTTATTAGAGAATTATATACATATATACTGTAAACAAATTTCATTTAGAAGTACTAAATAGCTGACATGAGACAGAGAGGTGTGTTTTGCTATAGATTCGGCAGCACCGTAGGTCTGGGAATTCCCGTGAGGGACAACGCCCAAACGATCTCGATATTTTGGAAAGACTATAGGAGATGTTGAAGAGTGACAGGAGATGGGGAGTGGATGCAGATATCATCAACATAGATTAGGATCAGAGAGGATTCAGGAACAGAATCTAAAAGACAGAGGAGTCTGTTCATGAGAAGATTGAAGAGAAAGGAGCAAAGTACCCCACCGTTATACATACTTCGGAATTCCCCTCTCCTCCCTCTTTAACCCCTCCCAGTATGACTCCATTATGTGCACCCACCTTCACCTCAAACTTAAACTCCTTGGCATTCTCACTTGTGACTCGCATGGGGTTAGCAACCCCATCACTTGATCATTTTACCTATTATAAAGTTGCTTCCTTCTTGATCCTCATGCTATCCCTCTCTCTGTCTCTCTTGTCCCCCCAGCGCAGCTCCGCCCACTTGAAGTGGTACAAAATCGGGCGATGTATCTAATTCTTTGCTGCCCCAGGTCTGCCAGAGTAGTCAACATGCTCCATGAACTCAATCTGTGTCCCATCACCAATTGCATTCATATACTTGGAGTCTGCTTTGCCACACAGTGTCTGACCACATTTCCATCTCCTGCTTCATCCTTTTCCTCCCAACTGGTTGACATTCTCTCAGATTCCACTCACCTAGATCGGATCCGGCTTGGCATCCTGGCTAAAAGGACTTTGTTCGGCAGTCAACTGTCCTCTCCAGCTTTCTGGCCATGATATCCATGCTGATCTTGTCACTCCCATCCTTACTGACCCTTTGCTCCATACCTGGACATGTACGACTCCTACTGTGCACTACACACCTTCTGCCACTGCTTCTCACCGCTTACCAGTCTCTTCACAGCTCTCCATCACTGTAACCCTTAACTCCATAGCCCGCACCTACCCTTCCCATCCTATTCACGTCTACATTGACGGTTCTGTCCTCACTAACGGTCGGTCGGGAGCTGCTTGCATTGCCTTTACTAACTTTACTTCCCCTGTCTTCTCCACCTCCCACCGCCTTCCCAACTGGGCCAGCAGTACCCAGTGTGAACTATCTGCTATATGCCCTGCCCTTAACTTCCTTCTCTCTCATCATCTACCAGGTCTCATTATGAGCGATTCCCAAGCTGCCCTTGCCATACTTCGCAACTGCCCCACTGATGCCCCTCCCATTTCATCGCCTTCCTCTACTCTCGCCTCCATCAGAACTCATGCTCTTGGTCTCAGGGTTTCTTTTATTTGGATCCCAGCCCATGTTGGTCATATCCGCCATGACCAGGTAGATCGCCTGGCCCGAGCTGCCTGTAACCTCCCACTAGCTGCCATCCACCTCCCTGTGTTCACAACAATTGTCCAGAAAATCATTCTCAAGGACCTAGCCCTGCGTACGATGCTGAACGTCCCACTAGTGTCACCACCCAGCACTATGACACCTACCGTGGAGAGACACATCTATGGCAAGCACCCCACCCTCACCCAGTGCTGTGATGTGGCCGTCATTCGCCTGGGGTATCGCATCCCAGGGGAAATCTACAGACGACCGTCCACCAACAGGCCATGTAAACTCTGCCACAATCCCATGGATGAAGCATTATCTCATCATATCGTTAACTGTCCAATTATTGCCTCCTTCAGACCCCCTGGACTCTTTTTTTCTGCTCTGTGTACCTATTTCATCACACATCTTGATGTACTCGAAGACATTCTCACCCTTCACCCTGATTTCCTCTTACTGTAATACCCTAGCACTAGGATAATCATGGGACATTTTGGTACATACCGTATGTATATATATATATATATATATATATATATATATATATATATATATATATATATATATATGCAGTATATCCCTGTCTATGTATATATGAATATATCATATATATGTGCATGTTGCATATGTATATGTATGCCTGTGCACACACCCATACCTTTTTACATGCGTACCTATCCTGTACATGCAGTATGTCTATGGTTACGTGTGCATGAATATATACACATGTGTTCAGATATATAAGTACATGTATGTGTGCATATGTGCCTCTCTCTGCATACATACTATAATTATGTACATATGTGTGTATTTATGTACCTCTTTACTCATCTCAAAACATCTGTCTATCTATCTATTGCCAAATGCCTTAATCCCTTAAGGGGTGATCACAGACAAATCGCCTCCATGTCACTCTGTCCCCCTCCATTTCACTGCCCTGTTCCCAGCATCCCCCCCCCCTCCCTCATATACCTCTCCACTCCATCCCTCCATCTTATCCTTGGCCTCCCCCTCCCTCTCCACCCCTCCATCTCACTCACATACACTCTCCTTGTCAGTCTCTCGCTCTCCATCCTCTCCACATGTTCAAACCACCTCAGTGTGTTTCTCCTAACGTTTCGTATCACATCCACATCCACACCACAACGCTCCTTCACTTCCTCATTTGTCAGTCTGTCTCTCCATGTGGCTCCACGTGCTTCTCTCTAATAACTCATTTCCACTGCTCTCACTCTTGACTTCTGTCCCTCCAACAAGGTCCAAGCTTCACTTCCATACGTTAAAGTTGGTATCACACTACTGCCATGTAGTAGCTTTTTCACTCCCATGCTCACTTCCCTGTTTCTTATCACTGCTTTCAAGGAACCAGCAACCTTTTTTCTCAAACACGTAATGATAATTACACTAACAACTTTATACCATGTATGTGCCATTGTATGTCTTTGTTCATTATTGTGCTTGTAATGATAATTACTTCTATTCCTTCTATGCCCTAAGATACCGATTTTGTTTTCCCTGCTCTCATTCACCCTTCCCTGCTTGGCCATCAGGGACAGTGTTCCCCAGATCGTTGGGGCTTGTACTGAATGGTAAATAAAGAACCCAAATAAAAAAAAAAAAATATGTGTTTGATCGTTCCAACTCCATTCGATTTTCTCCAATTGTTAGATGACATTTTTGGTGAAATTTTCTTTATGAAATCATTGTCATATTCTATCTCGTCCGTGTTTAGGAGTAATATGAAATTCTCTTTCCTCATGGTTCTCAAACCCAGTAACATGTTAGCTGTTATTTCTAAGTTCTCTCCTGTATTGAAATTAGTGTCGATAATTTTCGTAGTCTTTGTAAAATTGATGTCTAACTGTATCATGTCCTTTATGGTTATTTGTATGCCATCTACAGCATATAAGTCTAACTCAGATTCTTCCACGAAAATTATTTTCTTATTCCTACAAATCCTCTCTAATTCTCTCTTATGCTGTTTAATTCACTGGTGAGCTTGAATCCAAGAATAATGAAGTCTTTTGATCTTCGCAGGAAGCGGACACCAAAACAAACTCATTTCCGTGTATGTTTCCTATATGCACTTTAGAATTGTTTTTCTTTATGTATGTTCGTTTTTGGTAGTGGTATGCCCTTCTGCCGACTTACAAACAGATATTAATCTTTTAACATTTTTGCAGTGTAACGTCTAATGTCCAGTGGTTTTATGCTTTCTGCAATATGGCTGCTCCTCTTTCTCTTTATCTCTATCTTCCTTGTGTTTAATATAACATTCAGCTTTCGTGTGACCGGGATTAGCACAGTAATAACATAGAGTAGGCTTATCTCCCGAATGTGACCCACGAGATAATTTATATATATTTTTATTTTCTGTGGCAGGGTTTCTGCTTGGACTATGCGCAAATTTTTGAGTCTGCCTGTGGCCTGGTGTTTGCGAATGCTGCCTTGATGTCAGATGTTGTGGCCTGAGAACAGACAAATAATTTGTCTGTTCTCAGGTCGCAATCTTTTTTGTTCTGTATTTGTGCTAGATGTCTTCATGGGTGTCACTATATTTGTAATTCTCATCCTTTTTGTATTGGATTGTGATATTTCACTCACCCGTGCTTTGCTGCAGTTCATCTTTTCCTCGTTCATAAAATCTAATAAACACATTCCTGGGGTATAACCAACTGCTTTTGCAATCTTGAGTACCCTAACAGGTAATTTACACAACCCAGCCACATAACCAAGGATGTCTACGACATGCATTGGTGAAATCTTCCCATCAGCTGTTAACCAGTTTGAGTTCTCTGTATTGGCTAAAAGCGTTCTCTTAATTGTGGACATACCTGCTGTTATTTTACCTAAGACAGGGTTTGTGGTATGTTGTCTCTTAAGATCCACGATCTAATGTATTTCTGGAGTAATACCAGGTAAAATATTTATACCCCCAGAAAATTTCTTTAGGAATTCCGTTTTAAACTCTTCATATGTTTGAGCCTACAAGAGCTTATCAGATCTAAGCATATTGCCAGCTGGGCACCTTTCTTGGTTAATCCTTGATGAAAGAAAAATAGCTATCTTTTCATTCTCATCTGTTAAATGCCTTTTAACAAAAAGCTGTTCACACTCATTTAGAAGTGTCATTACATCGATGCGATCATCCATGCCTGAGAATTTTGTGAGATTTTTATCTTCATGGTACACAAATATTTGATGTGGGAAAGTTGACGCTGTTGTGTTAGGTCCACCCGCCATTGTGTTTGTTTGTTTGGTCAATTCCACTTGAAGTACCTTGTCGTAATAAAGAATTGATGCATATGTATTTCCGGACCTATGTATCCTATTGAATAAGTTTTCACAAGTACGAGTATATAGGACTGATCTATAATCTTCGCTTTCTAAAGCAGAGAAAACTTTCCAAGAAATGTCATTATCCTCAGCTTCTCTCACGGGAGAAGTGTTTGTTTCTTGATCTTGTGTTCGTGGAGATCTATGTGTGTTAGTTACGATATCCTGTCGTTCTACTAACGTGAATCGTCATTGGGTAGTTCTAATGCTGTCTCATCTGGCACTAAAGTTGGTGTATTTTTCAACATTCTGTAATAAGACTAATCACTAATCAAGAGGCACATATTTATAAGAAATGTTGCCTAGTTGTATTCATGAAACACTTATTATATCTCTCTATCTCTCTCTCTATCTATCTATACACACACACACACAAAAGTGGGCACCGGTCCGATATTCCGTTACTCCGTTACTACGAAGTTACATTTTTGAGTAACGGAGTAAGGGACTTGTTACTTTTCTTTTTATTGTAACGGACCGAGTAACTTCCGTTATTTTCCTTGTCCGTTACCCCATTACTTTTTGCTACGTTACTCCGTTACATGACAAGCTGATGGACATGGCCTTCCGCAAGGAGCCAGCCCTGATGTGTGTCTTTACCAGATACAACACAGCCATCTCTTCCAGCGCCCCCGTGGAGAGCTTCTTCTCCATTGGCAAGGATATCCTTAGAGCCAAGCCAGCCAACCTCTGCGATACCACCTTAGAGCGTCTCATGTTCTTCAAGGCAAGTAAATAATATAGAATTATATTATTGACTGGTAGGTGACGTCTCTGGCGTGGAAGTTGTTGTGGTTGTCTGATAGATGTATCATGTAGGTGGTATTGGTATTGTGGTGTGGTGGTAACTGTAACCGTGGTAGTTGTGTTGGTAGTGGTGGATGGTATCGTGGTAGTGGTGCCTGGTGGTACTGGTAGATGGTAGTTGTGGTATATGCCTGATGTGGTAGTAGTGGTTATGGTGGTAGTTGTGGTAACTGCTAGTTGGTAATGGTAGTGGACTAGTGGTAGTACTAGTAACTACTAACCAGTATTGGTGGTAGCAGCCGAGGTGGTCAGTGGTAGTAATGGTAGCCTGGTAGGTGGTGTCACTGGTGTGGTGTCGTGGTGTAGTGGTAGTGGTGGTAGGTGGTGAATGCCTGAGTGGTGACTGACTGACTGATGGTGTAGTGTGGTGGTGGTGGTATTGACAGTTGTAGTGGTAATGGTGGTACTGGTGGCTGTGGTACTATTTAGGTCCTGGTGAATCTGGTGAGTGGTTCTGGTGTCACGGTGTGCAAGTACCGGTAACTTGAAACTTCGTTGTGTTGGTGATGATGGTACTGGTGGTTGCCGGTACTCCAGTAGTATGTTGGCAGTGATGTTGGCATTATGTTGGCATTGGTGGTGTGATATCACTGATATGGCAGGTAACTAGTACCTAATAAAGTCTAATTATGGTAGGGCTAAGGGCAGGTATAGTAAAAATATACCTAAAATATAATAATGGGGGAGGCGGTGGCTGAATCGGTAGAGAGGCGGCCTCCAGTCCTAATGGACCCAGGATCGAGTCCCGGCTGGGGCAGGGAACAGTTTAAGGATTTGAATTTCCTAAAAGCAGACTTTCCTGATCTACCAGATGACCCGCCGACATGTCGCAAAAACACCCTCGCTAATACCAATACACCAGTCCTGTATGAGACAGCCCTAGCATGTATTCAATATGGATGGTGGGTGTTAGCGCCGAAGTGGTGACATGTGGAGGTGTAGGAGGACTACTGGGCCTTGGAATAGGTCACTGCCCCCAAGAAATAGGCCCTGAAGCCTTTGCCCAGAGTTGGACAAGTAAAAACTAAATAAATAAAACTCAAAAAAGATTAAAAGAGAATATACAGTATACTTGTTTCTTAAATATTTTTGTACTTATATTAACTACTTTGCGCAATGGTGCAAGTCACAGTAAATGTAATGGATATATTTATGTTTTAATTACAGGCCAACTGCCAGCATGCCGAGGACATAGAAGACGTAAAGAAAGGTCAAGGACAAGGTCATCTCACCACTGGGCCACCAGCAGCCACCACCCATTAGTGCCAGTACCAATACTACCAGATTAAGTACAGTGTGACTGTCGGATTCAGAGCATTGAGCACGAAGTCTAGTGATGGTTTTATTATCCGTCTGTAACATTTTTTGTATTTCTTCCCTTTCTTACTTTTATATAATAAAATGAAATGAATAATTTTGTTTTACTTTATTTAATAAAAATAACGGAGTAGCGGAGCTACGTTAACTTCCGTTTCTGTCGTAAAGAAGTAACAGTGTAATTGATAACGAAGTTACTTTTCTAGGTAACGGAGTAGCGGATAACGAAATTACTTTTTAGAGTAACGATGCCCACTACTGTATATATATATATATATATATATATATATATATATATATATACCAAGTAAGACATCTGCAGGCGATCTTGGACATCGCAACTTCCACAACAGTAGCAAAATTAATGTAGTAAATACTCTCAACATAATACGAATTTTCGGCCCACC
>NC_136969.1:15359179-15364940 GCF_032717465.1 Coenobita brevimanus
ACTTTGGTATTCGCAATATATAACTACAGGATAGTCGTGATATTCATTTGTGATATTATAATCAATAAAGGATTGTATGTTTAAGCTCCCTGGAAAAAAAAAAAAAAAGTAAGTACATTCACTCACCACACAGTACGTGCAGGATGATGATCAGGATTTGCAGGTGGTTGATGGTTGCTATGCTGGCGTCACCATGCCCCATCACCCTCGAAGACTCAACGCCGTGGCATGGAGCAGCAGTGAGTAACGATGAGTGTGGTGAGTGAGGTGAGTGGTGAGTCAGGGCTAGTGAATGCAGGGTTAGGTGTTGCTGCGTTGTCTTTCCCGTCACCACTTAATCAGTGCCTCCTCACTCTGCTGTGTTGCTTGATCGCGCCACTGCCTCTCCTCCTTTTCTTCTTAACTTGCAGGCTCGTGATTACTTGTCTAGTGTTTAATTGTAGTTTCTTGCTGTACGGTGTGAACTTGTAGCTGGTCATGGTTACCGTCTCACCTGCTTGTAGTTCACTTGTAGAATTGTAGTACCTTGTTTTGATTTTTTATTTGCTTCTTAAGTTGTATGTTGAATGTTAACAAAGATGTTAATTGGCCTTGTTTATCGCTGTTGTTTAATGCTGCAGCGGTTCAGACGTCGTATGGCGGAAACTTGCAGCAATTCTTTTTTTCTGTCTTGTTAATGTAGACTCAACTGTAGAATTGTAGTCATGGTTCGTATGATTACTGCCATCAAATAATCTTGTAGCTACGAGGCGTTTCCAAAAATGTTAGAGTGTAGAGATTGTAAGAGGAGGAAATTTTCAAGTTGGTCTTGTCGTGGATGGCAGGAGAAAGATAAAGATGAGTCTGGGGTTTGATTGCAGTTTTTTCTCAACAGGAAGTTATATTGACAAGGGCAGTAAAATGGTGACAGAGGTTTATGATATCTAACTCCATGCCCTGTACTCCTGCCTTTTCCATCATGCCTCTTCTCTCTTCTATCGCGTACTAACTCCTTCTGCCCTGTCTCTCAAATTACTGCTGTATATGACTAGTTAGGTCATGTGTGTGTGCATGTGTGGTGATTTCAACATCTGTGGAGTTTTCCATCAGGTGTCATACTGTGCTGTGAGAAATTCCCTAGCTAGAATCTGCACTACTGTTTCCTCCATCTCTCTCGAGCTTAGGCATGACTTTCTTCAGACGTCTATATTACTTGTTAACACTTTATGTTGCTAGCTATTATGTAATGTGTTATGATATTTTAGTGTCCTGACATCAGCAGTGACTATCTAAGTAGTTTCTTCAACAAACATGGGATGAGGTTATGGAACATCTAATGTCTGACTTGGCTCATATCTTTGACTGGGATAAAAGTAATTTATTATTTTTAATGTATAAGGTCAGGTCTTACATATTTCGACCCATCAAAACTTCCCCAGGTGGGGCAATATCCAGCTCAGTCCTGCATGATCTTTGAAAATTACGTGGGATTTAATTCTCTCGAGAAATATCTTTGAAAGATCATAGTACCTCTCTTTTACAATCTGGTATCAGGATAGTAGATCTGCTAAGTCGACATCGTGCCTTATTTTACCCCCGCACGTTTGTTGATTCTATGCATTTTTCTTCGCCTCTGTGTCGAGTACAACTCTCATGTATGGAAAGACTTCCCTTATTCAGCTCTTCTGAACAAGATGGAGTCAAAGGGTATTCGTCACTCTCCTCCCCTTATTAATTTCCTTCAACCTCTGTCTTTTCGACTCATTGTTAAATCTTTGTCTCTTTTCTATCGCAACTTCAGTAGTAATTGCTCCTCTGAACTGTCTCCTTACATCCCTCCACAACTACTACATGTACGTTGCACCCGTCTGTCAACAAACTCTCCTCCCATTCCTATTCAACTCTCTAATACAAGAGTTAACAATTACTCCCTGGCCCTTCATGTATGCAACAGGTCATCTCTGGAACTGTCTTCCTCTGTCTGCATTTCCTACTGCCTCTAACCTCCAGATTATTAATCGCATTGTGTCCAGTCATCTGGAAATGATCGGATCTTGAATCTAATTAGCTTTCTTTTATTTTTTTCCTTGAGGGAACAATTTTGTGGGATTTTAGTCTTTAGTTCTTTCTTCCTTGCATAAAATAAAAAAAGTTCGAATGGATGACGGTAATGAAAGAATGAAAGATTAGCTTTTGAGAGTAGTCAAAGGTCAGGGTAACAGGGCAAGATCATATTTCGACTGGGGTGTTTATGTGTGAACAAAATAACCCAAACGGTTTTTATCTGACTTACCCAAAACGCAGTGGAAAGATTTGGGATCAGCCATAGAGTTGACTTACAATATTTTTGTACCGTACGTCAAAGGTCAATGTCAGATCGCAAGGTCAGCCGAAACATTTTTAATCCGAAATTCATCAGACTTAATGGAAGGGTTCAAAGTAACGAAAGCCTGATAATACTCATTTTTGATAAACAGTCCAAGGTCAAGGTCAATGTCGAAGATGAAACTCAATGTCACAAGACAAGGGGAATTAAAAAAAAATCGATGTATAATTCACTAGCCATAAACTGAAGGTTTCATTTTTACATGAGGCTGAAATATGAAACTGATCTTTATTGAAGGTGTGTGTGTGTGTGTGTGTGTGTGTGTGTGTGTGTGTGTGTGTGCGCACGGGCACCTCCCACCTGCATTCCTAAGGACGTCCTCATTATAAATGGCTCCAGTGAAGACCCCCGTGGCGGCCTCCAACAGGTACCGTGTCCAGGTGTTGCCGGAGCGTGGGTACGAGATAAGGCGCACCTGAGGAAGGTCACGTCCAAACCTGGAAATAAATCGGCGTTCCCAGGGTAAAATCCTATACTCATGCAAATTAATGTTGCATGGGACTATGGATTGTCACTTCCCCAGTAGGAGAAGACACCCATTAAATTTATATTCCTCCTTCAGCACATTTCCCCAAGGATAAATTCCCCTTGGACCTACGTCCTCATTACCCACCAACAATTTTTACCTACCCAGCTCACTCACACACCTATCCATCTACATTACCCCTCCATCCATCTACCTTTCCAATCACCCTGCCCACCGAGGCACCCACACTCGACCACCCACGGTGTCCCACCACAACCACCCACCCCAACCACCATGCCCCAACACCCAATCTCCCACTCGCCTACACACCTTCCTTCTCGACACCCACCCATCCGCTCAATCCATCCCACCCATCCCACCCTCTCTGCCAACCCCACCGATCAGTCCACTCATCCAGCTCGTTATAGCTAATAATTGTATGGCTGTAGTTTTTTCTTTTTTCTACAGTTATTGGCTACCATGTTTCCACTCTGATTTGAAATTTTCAAGTAGAATGTAGCACCAGTCGATAAGGGCGGTATTTCCGAGGTGGATGGCAAGCTCGTGACAGAGAGAACTGGAGCTCCTATTTCACCAGCCCTCAAGACCTATTTCTGACCATCTCCCTTTGCTGAACATTTTCAGTGTTTTCATTCACATAGAGAGCAGGCCAGCATAGTCTCATAATAAATCTACCTTCAACTGTCTGCATCACATCACACCTATTTCCATCTCCCTTTAGCAATGGCCAATGCATTAATACGAGAATATTCGACGATACCTCGGATTGGCATCACTGCAGGATAGAGCTGGCATCACAGGGTCCTCCTGATCGCAATCAGACAACTCTGCCGACAGCCGTTCTTGCAAACACTGTTCATGCTCATCAGTAGAGCAGGACAGGTTTGGCCTTGTATTTCACTAATATCTCTGGTCTTTATACCAATCTGAATTCCGTTCACCTTTTCTTCCAATCAGTATCCCTTCTAGCCCAGTTCCTCGCAGAATCCCACATCGTTCCCATTACTGACATATCCCCATTTTGTTTTTCTGGTTACCATCTCTTCACAAACTTCCGCAACAAGCGTGGCACCTGTTGTTATATGAAATCTGAATTTGCAGTTGACACTGTTTTGAATTTCACTTAAGCTGATTTTGACTATTCGCCATATAAACTAAATTACATAAATATTACTAAATATTTCTGTGTATTTTTTCGCTCCCCCAGTGCTTCTTCAGAATCCAGCGTATTTGACTTCATATTCACACAGTTGACTAACCTTAACTTCACCTATATCAGTGAAATTACCGTTTTGGGTGATTTTAACGTCCATAATGTAGAATGGTTTTTTCATTCTGCCAGGACTAACGATACTGGTCTAGAGTACGAGCTGTTTGCAGGATCGTTTAATCTTACGCAATTGGTAAAACAACCAACTAGAATACCAGATAATCCTGACCATAATGCCTATCTTTAGGATCTATTCCTGACAAATAATTCAGATCAATACAAGACAGAAATACCGTCACCACTTTGATCCTCTGGCAACAAGCTCATCAAAGCATCATTAGTCAGTTCCCCCAAACCTCCCCGTTCTGAACCAGAGTGACCAAATGGCTATTTGGTAGGGCAGACTGGGATGGATTTGGAAATTATCTTGCTGATTGTCCATGGCAGTCTTTCTTCTCCAGTGACATCTATTCTACCCAGTCCCACATTAATGATTTAATACAAGCTGGTATGAATTGTTCATACCAAGTCAACAGTTCACGAAAAGATCGGACTCCCCAGAATGGCTTGACATCAATTGTGCCTGAGCAATGACCCAAAAGTCCTTAGCATATAACTCTTACTTTAAAAAAAATAATCTGAATCAGTCAATTTAAAATGGCTAGAAATCATGCAAAAGCAGTAATAAATCTCGATAAACCAAGCTTTCTTCACAACCAAGCATCCAAACTAGTAAACGGTCCAAATGACAGTAGAATATTCTTGTGAACTCTCATTTCCTTCAATAAAATAATAACTTTATCAAGTCATCACCTATTCGCCCACTAAAATCATCAGATGGTAACACTATTAATGACTCGCTCGGTAAAGTTAACATCCTTGCCAGTATATTTGCCAGCAATTCTACCTTAGAGGAAGTCAGCCAGAACGTTCCTGTACTAGAATTTGACTCTCCCGAAACTGCTCCACATAAGATACTGACTAGATGCGTAAAATCAATCCTAGACAATTTACCAGCAAGAGATTAATGGCTACGGAGGAGAGGTAATAAAATGATGACTAAACTGAAGCACTGACTGCCGTTCTTTGAACAGTTAATGCCTCTTGACCGTTACTGTCAAGGTCTTTATAATAATATTACACACTGTTAAAGATCACAACCCAAAAACAAAACCCAAACGTCGTTATACTGTTCGGTTCCCGAGACAAAAATGAAGAGGGGAGAGAAAACGGACATTTGAAATAAAAAGTGAATGAAGTCGGGCAGGGTCAGTAGAGTAAAACCGTGGGGAAGGGTTCGGAGTGTTGCAGGCTAGACACAAGGTGTAACCTACCGGTTGAGGGGACGGAGGGAGGGGGGAGGAATTATGAAGACAGTGCAAGGAGGAGGGAAGGAGACGGCGAGAGGGTGGAAAGGAAGTTATTTGAAGCACTGTTTTAACGATGATTATATGTGTTATAAATGGTGACGAGAAATGTCTCCTAACCACCACAGTGACGATTTACTTATATTACTAACATTTATATTCAAGTCATGGATAACACTTCATAACGATGGAGTAGAGGAAGCTCATTTAACACTTTAATATTGATTACTTTCCACACTCTACCTACAGACACACGATGTTCAACATTTGCGATAAAACGTGGAAGATGGCAGAGCGTGACCGGGAAGAGGAGAGACGGGTGGGGAGAGAGG
>NC_136969.1:15365040-15482540 GCF_032717465.1 Coenobita brevimanus
ACTGACTTCACCTCTTTCAAAGACCATCACTTTACTCTTCCCTACATTCACCTTTAGATTCCGTTTCTTACACACTCTCCCAAACTCATCCACAAAGCCTTGCAGCTCCCCTTAGTCTTCACTCACCAACACAGTATCGTCTGCAAACAACAGTACAGGGAGTTTCCAAACATTGTGCTCTCTCACCAGGGCCACTCCAACATCCACTACCCTACCTTTTACCTCTTATTACCCAATCCATGTGTAGATTGAACAACCATGGAGACATGACACATCCCTGTTTCAACCAAACTTTCAAAGAGAAAAATTAACTTACTTCACCATCCACACCCACTGCTGCCTTCGCACCATCGTACATACTCTTCACAGCATTCAACAACTTCCCATATACTCCATATATTCTTAACACTTTCCATATATATATATATATATATATATATATATATATATATATATATATATATATATAATATATGTATATAATATATATATATATATATATATATATATATATATATATATATATATGTATATATATATATATAATATATGTATATAATATATATATATATATATATATATATATAAATATATATATGTATATATATATATATATATATATATATATATATATATATATATATATATCTATATATTCTGTCATAAGCTTTCTTCAAGTGTATGCTGCCTTCATGGACTTGGAGAAAGCTTATGACAGAATAGATAGGCAAGGTATGTGGAATGTATTAAGAATATATGGAGTGGAGGGGAAATTGTTGAGTGCTGTGAAGAGTATGTACGAGGGAGCTAGGGGTACGGTGCGAGTTGATGGTGACTGGAGTGAGTTCCTTGATCTCAATGTGGGACTGAAACAGGGGTGTGTGATGTCTCCATGGCTTTTTAATATACATATGGATGGGGTTGTAATGGAGGTGCAAGGTTGGGCAGTGGATGTGGGGCTGGCCCTAATGAATAAGGGTGAGATTTGGAAGTTTCCGGTGTTGCTGTTTGCTGATGATACAGTATTTATGAGTGAAGATGAATGGGAGTTGCAAGGTTTGGTGAATGAATTTGGAACAGTGTGTAGGAGGAGGAAGCTGAAAGCTAATGTAAAGAAAAGTAAAGTTATGGTGTTTGAGAGGAATGAAGTCACAGAGTGTGCAGTGAGGTTGGATGGTGATGATATGGAGAATGTGGGTGCATTCAAGTACTTGGGTAGTGTGATGAGTAAGGATGGAACTTTGGGGGATGAAGTACGTGAAAGGGTACAGAAGGGAAGGAAGGTCGTTGGTACACTGAAAGCAGTGATGAGAAATAGGGAGGTGAGTATGGAAGTTAAGAAGTCTCTGCATGATGGTATTGTGATCCCTAACCTGACATATGGAAGTGAGGCATGGACCTTGCAAGAGGGGAACAAGTCAAGAGTGAGAGCAGTGGAAATGAGTTACTTGAGAGGAGCATGTGGAGTGACGTGGAGGGACAGGTTGACGAATGAAGAAGTGAAGGAACGTTGTGGGGTAGATGTGGATGTGGTTGAGAAGATTAGGAGAAATACACTGACGTGGTTTGGACATGTGGAGAGAATGGAGAATGAAAGACTGACTAAGAGGGTGTATGTAGGTGAGGTGGAGGGAGGGAGAGGGAGGGGTAAACCGAGGATGAGGTGGAGGGATGGAGTTGAGAGGTATATGAGGGAGGAGGGGTGAGCCGGGGGTAGGGTAGTCAAATGGTGGGTGACAGAGTGACTTGGAGGCGTTTTTGTCTGCGGCCACACTTTGGTGTATTTGGGCTTCGGGCTATAGTTATATATATATATATATATATATATATATATATATATATATATATATATATATATATATATATAATATATTTTATATATATATATATATTGCCAGACGCCTCAATCCTGTTAGGGGTGGCCACAAACAAATCGCCTCTAAGTCACCCTGTCCACCGCCATTTCACTCCCCTGCTCCCAACTCACACCCCCCTCTCTCATATACCTCTCCACCCCATCCCTCCATCTCATCCACGGCCTCCCCCTCCCTCTTTCCCCCCCCACCTCACTCACATACACTCTCTTCGTCAGTCTTTCACCCTCCATCCTCTCCACATGGCCAAACCACCTCAGTGTGTTCCTCATAACGCTTCCTATTACATCCACATCAACACCACAACGCTTCTTTATATCCTTATTCGTCAGCCTGTCTCTCCATGTGACTCCACAGGCTTCTCTTAAATAACTCATTTCCACTGCTCTCACTCTTGAATTGTGTCCTTCCAACAACGTCCAAGCTTCACTTCCGTACGTTAGAGTTGGTATCACAATACTGTCATGTAGTAACTTTTTCACTTCCATGCTCACTTCCCTGTTTCTTATCACTGCATTCAAAGAATCAGCAACCTTTCTTCCCTGCTGTACCCTTTCAAGCACTTCACCCTCCAAACCTCCATCCTTACTCATCACACTACCCAAGTACTTAAACGTACTCACATTTTCCAATTCCTCACCATCCAACCTCGCTGTACATTCACTGACTTCACCTCTTTCAAAGACCATCACTTTACTCTTCCCTACATTCACCTTTAGATTCCGTTTCTTACACACTCTCTCAAACTCATCCACCAAGCCTTGCAGCTCCCCTTCGTCTTCACTCAACAACACAGTATCATCTGCAAACAACAGTACAGGGAGTTTCCAAACACTATCCTCTCTCACCAGAGCCACTCCAACATCCACTACCATACCTTGTACCTCTTTTATTACCCCACCCATGTACAGATTGAACAACCATGGAGACATGACACATCCCTGTTTCAACCCAACTTTCAAAGAGAAAAATTCACTTAGTTCACCATCCACACCCACTGCTGCCTTCGCACCATCGTACATACTCTTCACAGCATTCAACAACTTCCCATCTACTCCATATATTCTTAACACTTTCCATATATATATATATATATATATATATATATATATATATATATATATATATATATGTATATATTTAATATATATATATATATATATATATATATATATATATATATATATATATATATATATATATATATATATATATATATATATATATATATATATATATATATATATATATATATATATATATATATATATATATATATATATATATATATATATATATATATATATATATATATATATATATATGTATATATATATATATATATATATATATATATATATATATATATATATATATATATATATATATATATTCTATCATAAGCTTTCTTCAAGTGTATGCTGCCTTCATGGACTTGGAGAAAGCTTATGACAGAATAGATAGGCAAGGTATGTGGAAGGTATTAAGAATATATGGAGTGGAGGGGAAATTGTTGAGTGCTGTGAAGAGTATGTACGAGGGAGCTAGGGGTACGGTGCGAGTTGATGGTGACTTGAGTGAGTTCTTTGATCTCAATGTGGGACTGAAACAGGGGTGTGTGATGTCTCCATGGCTGTTTAATATATATATGGATGGGGTTCTAAAGGAGGTGTAAGGTAGGGCAGTGGATGTGGGGCTGGCCCTAATGAATGAGGGTGTGATTTGGAAGTTTCCGGTGTTGCTGTTTGCTGATGATACAGTATTGTTGAGTGAAGATGAATGGGAGTGGCAAGGTTTGGTGAATGAATTTGGAACAGTGTGTAGGAGGAGGAAGCTGAAAGTTAATGTAAACCAAATTAAAGTTATTGTGTTTGAGAGGAATGAAGTCACAGAGTGTGCAGTGAGGTTGGATGGTGATGATATGGAGAATGTGGGTGCATTGAAGTACTTGGTTAGTGTGATGAGTAAGGATGGAACTTTGGGGGATGAAGTACGTGAAAGGGTACAGAAGGGAAGGAAGGTCGTTGGTACACTGAAAGCAGTGATGAGAAATAGGGAGGTGAGTATGGAAGTTAAGAAGTCTCTACATGTTGGTATTGTGATCCCTACCCTGACATATGGAAGTGAGGCATGGACCTTGCAAGAGGGGAACAAGTCAAGAGTGAGAGCAGTGGAAATGAGTTACTTGAGAGGAGCATGTGGAGTGACGTGGAGGGACAGGTTGACGAATGAAGAAGTGAAGGAACGTTGTGGGGTAGATGTGGATGTGGTTGAGAAGATTAGGAGAAATACACTGACGTGGTTTGGACATGTGGAGAGAATGGAGAATGAAAGACTGACTAAGAGGGTGTATGTAGGTGAGGTGGAGGGAGGGAAAGGGAGGGATAAACCGAGGATGAGGTGGAGGGATGGAGTTGAGAGGTATATGAGGGAGGAGGGGGGTTTAGCTGAGGGGAGGGTAGTCAAATGGTGGGTGACAGAGTGACTTGGAGGCGTTTTGTCTGCGGCCACACTTTGCTGGATTAGGGCGTTGGGATATATATATATATATATATATATATATATATATGTATATATATATATATATATATATATAATATATATATATAAATATATATATATATATATATATATATATATATATATATACGTATATAAATATATATATATATATATATATATATATATATATATATATAATATAAATATAGATATATATATATATATATATATATATATATATATTGCCAGACACCTCAATCCTGTTTGGGGTGGCCACAAACAAATCGCCTCCAAGTCACCCTGTCCACCGCCATTTCACTCCCCTGCTCCCAACTCACACCCCTCTCTCTCATATGCCTATCCACCCCATCCCTCCATCTCATCCTCGGCCTCCCCCTCCCTCTTCCCCCCCCCCACCTCACTCACATACAATCTCTTCGTCAGTCTTTCACCCTCCATCCTCTCCACATGGCCAAACCACCTCAGTGTGTTCCTCATAACGCTTCCTATCACATCCACATCAACACCACAACGCTCCTTTATATCCTCATTCGTCAGCCTGTCTCTCCATGTGACTCCACAGGCTTCTCTTAAATAACTCATTTCCACTGCTCTCACTCTTGATTTGTGTCCTTCCAACAACGTCCAAGCTTCACTTCCGTACGTTAGAGTTGGTATCACAATACTGTTATGTAGTAACTTTTTCAATTCCATGCTCATTTCCCTGTTTCTTATCACTGCTTTCAAAGAACCAGCAACCTTTCTTCCCTGCTGTACCCTTTCAAGCACGTCACCCTCCAAACCTCCATCCTTACTCATCACACTACCCAAGTACTTAAACGTACTCACATTTTCCAGCTCCTCACCATCCAACCTCGCTGTACATTCACTGACTTCACCTCCCTCAAAGACCATTACTTTACTCTTCCCTACATTCACCTTTAGATTCCGTTTCTTACACACTCTCTCAAACTCATCCACCAAGCCTTGCAGCTCCCCTTCGTCTTCACTCAACAACACAGTATCATCTGCAAACAACAGTAGAGGGAGTTTCCAAACACTATCCTCTCTCACCAGGGCCACTCTAACATCCACTACCCTACCTTGTACCTCTTTTATTACCCCATCCATGTACAGATTGAACAACCATGGAGACATGACACATCCCTGTTTCAACCCAACTTTCAAAGAGAAAAATTCACTTAGTTCACCATCCACACGCACTGCAGCCTTCGCACCATCGTACATACTCTTCACAGCATTCAACAACTTCCCATCTACTCCATATATTCTTAACACTTTCCACAATCCTAGTCTATCCACCCTGTCATATGCTTTCTCCAAATCCATGAAAGCTGCATACAACTTCTTTCCCTTCTCTAGAAACTTTTCCACTAAAGTTCTGAGAATGAATATCTGATCTACACAACCTCTTCCCTTCCTAAAGCCTCCCTGTTCTTCTCCAACTAATTTCTCTGTTCTTTCTCTAACTCTGTCAATAAGTATCCTACCATACACTTTTCCTATTATACTAAGAAGACAAATGCCCCTATGATTACCACACACTTCTTTTTCCCCTTTTCCTCTGTACAAGGGAATAATTATACCTGACTTCCAATCCTCCGGGACTCTACCTTCCTCCCAGGCCAATCTGCACATCTTCCACATCAATTCTACTACTATGTCTCCCCCATGCTTTAGCATTTCACCACACACTCCATCAATTCCTGGGGCTTTCCCTAATTTAACTTTCTTCATTGCTTCCAAAACTTCTATCCTACTGATTTCTTCCTGTCTTCTCACCTCCCTCCTTCTCCCAGCCATTCCCCAGCCACTTATACTCGCATTACTTCCATCCTCTATGTTCAACAATTCCTTAAAGTGTTCTCTCCATCTGTTCACTTTTTCTCCCTTCTCCACTAGTAATCTACCATTTTTATCTTTCACTCCCCTGCTAACTTCACTTCCACCCTTTCTTACTCTTTTCACCTCTCTCCAGAACATTTTCTTACAGTCCCTCCTCTTTACACTCAAATTCCTTCCAAATTCCTCATCCACTCTCTTCTTACTCTCTCTTACTAATCTTTTCACCTCTCTCTTTCTACATATAACTCTCTCTTCCGCCTCTCAAGCTCTTCCACGCCCCTATTTCTCATCCATTCATTGTATGCTTTCTTCTTTTGTGCCACAGCCTGTTTCACCTCTTCAGTCCACCACGCTGTTCCTTGCACCCCCCTCCGTCTTCTCTTCCTTCCACACACCACATCACATGCTGCACATATTTCTTCTGTAAATATTCTACACACACTTTCCACGTACCCCATCTGCTCCAATTCATATTTGCCCAATCGTTCCTCCACTTCTCTCTTATACTCTGCCTTTTTCTCATCCTCTTGTAACCTTTCCACTCTCTTTGCAACTACTCCTTCCTCTCGTCTTTCCCTTCTTCTATTCCTCCATCTTACTTGAACTTTAATTCTGGCCACCACCAAGTAGTGGTCAGAAAGTCCACTCCCCCAACCTTTATAAACTCTTGCATCCAATATACATCTTCGCATCCTTTCATCCACACACATATAATCAATCATTGCCTTCCTTTCATTCAGTTCACCACCCACCCTTCTCATCACCCGCCATGTATATATACCTGTGGATCATTTTATGCCTGAAGAGGGTATTGGCTATCACCAACCTCCTCCCAGCACAAATGTCCACTAACGCACTTCCATTCTCATCTATCTCAGCAGGCACACCCCACTCACCAACTATTCCATCCACCTTCACACACACACACACACACACACACATATATATATATATATATATATATATATATATATATATATATATATATTTATATATATATAAATATATATATATAAATATATATTTGTATATATATATATATATATATATATATATAATATATATATATATATATATATATATATATATATATATATAATATATATATATATAAATATATAATATATATATATATATATATATATATATATATATATATATATATATATATATATTATATATAACCCATTGGATCTCATGGGTGCTGGGCGAGACATTGCACTGGGAGGACACTAAGTGTACCGCCCTCCGCCTATTGGCTCATAGTCGCGAAGCTCATAGGTCCCTACCGGGGGTTCCCTACTTTATACAGACTTGAAAACCCCCACTTCTGTCCAATATTCCGGACACCGGGCCCCAATGGGATATATATATATATATATATATATATATATATATATATATATATATATATATATATATTGTTACATAGCCTATGATTTCATTATCTTTTGTGTAATTTTAACACACAGTTGCTGCATGTTTGATCACGAGCGTGTTCTGCCTCAGTCCCCCCCTTCTACCGTTATAGTAGAGTAAGTCGTCCTTTCTGTTGTTCAGAGCGGGATTGTCAACTCTTTGTCCCCATGGCTTCATTTGCGCGTCCTTCTTACAAGTTGTATCAAGCTCTGCCGGCCCCTATATAATGAGCTCAGTCTCTGCATCATTGTCACTTAGATCTACTCCTCATTTTGTTCACATCTCTGTCCTCCCCTGTACAGTTATTATTGTGAGTGCTCAGGAAGTCTCCAGCCATCTAGCAGCTGTGTAATTTGAGTGTAAGTGATGTTGCATTTTTTTCTTGTACTGTGTAGCATGCGGTGTTGGTTCTTAGGCCTAGTGAGGTTTTTGTGATTAATGTGAGGTTTTATGTCAGTCATTTTTGATAATATTTTGTATCTGTGATAATATATCTCGCATTCACTGAGTATTGTCTGGTTTCTCATTTTATCGGGGCTGACTTAGGTAAATTTACTCTTGCTGGTTTCGTGTTAATAGAGGCTATTTGCAGTTGACCATATATTTAACCTGTTTTTTTTTTGCCATTACATTATCCTCATGAGTCCTGAATGTTTTGTTGTTAGTTTGTGCATTAAACTTTAACTTGTAATTTTACCTAACTCTTGTTTTGAACCTGGAACTTTACGGGACAGTAGTGATTTTTTTTAGTATTCTCACTTAAAGTGTACATTATCTTTCTCTGTTCCGTAACAATATATATATATATATATATATATATTAGCTGCAGTGTTGGTCATCAGTGTGGCCGCATTACTGTAGCAACTCTTATCTACAAATTTAAATTCATGAAAAACTACTCCAATCACACGTAATTAGAGTGTTGTATATCCATCCCCAAGATTTCCATTAAGGATACTGACAGATATACAGGCATTTTTTTCTTTTGTGCACATCTAATCAATATCTGTATCTATCTATCTATCAATATCTATCTATCCATCTACCTATTTATCTATCTATCTCTCTATATAGTTCAATCTGTATATGGATGGGGTAATAAAAGAGATACAAGGTAGGGCAGTGGGTGTTGGAGTGGCCCTAGTGAGAGAGGGTAGTGTTTGAAAACTCCCTGTACTGTTGTTTGCAGATGATGCTTTGTTGTTAAGTGAAGACGAAGAGGAGCTGCAAGGCTTGGTGGATGAGTTTGAGAGAGTGTGTAAGAAACGGAATCTAAAGGTGAATGTAGGGAGCAGTAAAGTGATAGTCTTTGAGAGGGGTGAAGTCAGTGAATGTACAGTGAGGTTGGATGGCGTGCAAATGGAAAATGTGAGTACGTTTAAGTACTTGGGGAGTGTGATGAGTAAGGATGGAAGTTTGGAGGGTGAAGTGCATGAAAGGGTACAACAAGGAAGAAAGATTGATGGTTCCTTGAAAGCAGTGATAAGAAACAGGAAAGTGAGCATGGAAATGAAAAAGTTGCTAGATGACAGTATTGTGATACCAACCCTAACGTATGGAAGTGAAGCTTTGACGTTGTTGGAAGGACACGAGTCAAGAGTGAGAGCTGTGGAAATGAGTATTTGAGAGGAGCCTGTGGAGTCACATAGAGAGACAGGCTGACAAATGAGGATATAAAGAAGCGTTGTGCTGCGGATGTGGATGTGATGGGAAGCGTTAAGAGGAACACACTGAGGTGGTTTGGCCATGTGGAGAGGATGGAGGGTGAGAGACTGACGAGGAGAGTGTATGTGAGTGAGGTGGAGGGGGGGAGAGGGAGGGCGAGGCCGAGGATGAGATGGAGGGATGGAGTGGTGAGGTATATGAGAGAGAGGGGTGTGAGTTGGGAGCAGGGCAGTGTAATGGCGGGGTACAGGGCGACGAGGAAGTGATTTGTTTGTGGCCACCCCATACGTGATTATTTCATCTGGCAATATATATATATATATATATATATATATATATATATATATATATATATATATATATATATATAGATATATAGATATAGGTATTTTTTTCTTTTGTGCACATCTGTTCTATACCTGTATCTATCTATCTATCTATATATCTATCTATCTATCTATCTATCTATATATATATATATATATATATATATATTTATAGATAGAGACAGGTATGGATTAGATGTGCACAAAAGAAAAATATTGCCTGTATATCTGTATATATATATATATATATATATATATATATATATATATATATATATATATATATAAAAGAGAGAGCCACGGGGTCGATTCTCACCCACAAGAGTAAAACACACACACACACACACACACACACACACACACACACACACACAGATATATATATATATATATATATATATATATATATATATATATATATATATATATATATACTCTTGTTTACTTTAACCTTCAGATTCCTATTCCTACATATTGTCCCAAATTCATTCACCAAACCTTCCAACTCCCATTCATCTTCACTCAGCAATACTGTATCATCAGCAAACAACAACACCGGAATCTTCCAAATCTCACCCTCATTCATTAGAGCCAACCCCACATCCACTGCCCTACCTTGCACCTCCTTTACAACCCCACCCATGTATATATTAAACAGCCATGGAGACATCACACAACCCTGTTTCAGTCCCACACTGAGATCAAAGAACTCAGTCAGCTCACCATCCACTCGCACCGTAGCTCTAGCTCCCTCGTACATACTCTTCACAGCACTCAACATTTTCCCCTCCACTCCATATATTCTCAATACCTTCCACATACCTTGCCTATCTATTCTGTCATAAGCTTTCTCCAAGTCCATGAAGGCAACATACACTTTCTTTCCCTTCTCTAGATACTTCTGCACTAAACATCTGAGAACAAATATCTGATCTACACACCCTTTTCCCTTCCTAAATCTCCTTTGTTCTTCTCCAACTAGCTCCTCTGTTGTATGCCTAACCCTATCAATGAGTATTCTACCATATATTTTACCAGTCACACTAAGAAGGCAAATACCCCTCTGGTTACCACATACTTCTCTCTCTCCTTTTCCTTTGTATAAAAGAACAATTATAACTGATTATCAGTCCTCCGGAATCCTTCCCTCTTCCCAAGCCAATCTACACAACTTCCATATCCACTCCTCTACCATCCCACCCCCATACCTCAGCATTTCACCACACACTCCATCAGTTCCTGGGGCCTTTCCCATCTTGATCTTCTTCATTGCTTCCACTGTTTCCTCCCTACTGATCTCTTCCTCCCTCCTCTCATCTCTCTTTCTCCCAGCCATTCCCCAACCACTTATACTCGCACTGCTCTCACTCTCTACAATCAACAAATCCTCAAAGTGCTCCTTCCATCTCCTCAATTTCTCTCTCTTCTCCACCAACAATCTCTTATTCCTATCTTTCACTCCCCTACTATTTCCCCTTTCACACTGCCTTACTTTCTTTACCTCCTTCCAAAACAATTCCTTACTCTCCCTCCATTTCACACTCAGATTCCTCCCAAATTCTTCATCCACTTTCTTCTTACTCTACTTCACCAGTCTCTTAACCTCCCTTCTCCTGCTCACATATACCTCTCTCTTCTTTCTCTCATCTTCTCCCCTACCTCTATTCGCTAGCCACTCACTATATGCCTTCTTCTTTTGTTTCACAGCTCTTTTCACCTCATCATTCCACCATGCTGTCCCTTGCACACCCCTGCATCTCCTCCTCACTCCATAAACCAACTCACACGCTGCACCTATCTCTTCCGTGAATATCTTACATACGTCTTCCACCCCTTCCATCTGCTCTATCTCATACCTTTCCAATCTTTCTTCCACTATGCTCTTATATTCTGCCATTTTCTCACTGTCTTGTAATTTCTTCACTCTTCTCACAGGAGTTGTTTCCTCCTGTCTTCCCCTTCGTCTCTTCAACCAATTTCTTCGCAGCCTTACCTTGGCCATCACTAAGTGATGGTCCGAGATTCCATTTCCCCACCCTCTCCACACTCTTGCATCCAACATTTGTCTTCTCATTCGCTCATCCACACACACATAGTCTATCACTGCCTTTCGTTCAACAAGTTCACCATCCATCCTCCTCATAACCCTCCATGTAAATATCACTGCTAATAATAAACCAATTCTGTCTCTATCTATTGCCAGACGCCTCAATCCCGTTCGGGGTGGCCACAAACAAATCTCCTCCACGTCGCCCTGTCCCCCGCCATTTCACTGCCCTGCACCCAACTCACACCCTCCTCTTTCATATACCTCTCCACCCCATCCCTCCATCTCATCCCCGGCCTCCCCCTCCCTCTCCCCCCCCTCCACCTCACTCACATACACTCTCTTCGTTAGTCTTTCACCCTCTATCCTCTCCACATGGCCAAACCACCTCAGTGTATTCCTCATAACGCTTCCTATCACATCCACATCCACACCACAACGCTCCTTTATATCCTCATTTGTCAGCCTGTCTCTCCATGTGACTCCACAGGCTCCTTTTAAATAACTCATTTCCACTGCTCTCACTCTTGACTTGTGCCCTTCCAACAACGACCAAGCTTCACTTCCACACGTTAGAGTTGGTATCACAGTACTGTCATGTAGTAACTTTTTCACTTCCATGCTCACTTCCCTGTTTCTTATCACTGCTTTCACGGAACCAGCAACCTTTCTTCCATGTTGTACCCTTGCAAGCACTTCACCCTCCAAACCTCCATCCTTACTCATCACACTACCCAAGTACTTAAACGTACTCACATTTTCCAATTCCTCACCATCCAACCTCGCTGTACATTCACTGACTTCACCTCTCTCAAAGACCATCACTTTACTCTTCCCTACATTCACCTTTAGATTCCGTTTCTTACACACTCTCCCAAACTCATCCACCAAGCCTTGCAGCTCCCCTTCGTCTTCACTCAACAACACAGTATCATCTGCAAACAACAGTATAGGAAGTTTCCAAACGCTACCCTCTCTCATCAGGGCCATTCCAACATCCACTACCCTACCTTGTACCTCCTTTATTACCCCATCCATGTACAGATTGAACAACCATGGAGACATGACACATCCTTGCTTCAATCCAACCTTCAAAGAGGAAAATTCACTCAGTTCACCATCCACACGCACTGCAGCCTTCGCACCATCATACATACTCTTCACAGCATTCAACAACTTCCCATCTACTTCATATATTCTTAACACTTTCCACAATCCTTGTCTATCCACCCTGTCATATGCTTCCTCCAAATCCATGAAAGCCGCATACAACTTCTTTCCCTTCTCTAGAAACTTTTCCTCTAAAGATCTAAGAATGAATATCTGATCTACACAGCCTCCTCCCTAAAGCCTCCCTGTTCTTCTCCAACTAATTTCTCTGTTCTTTCTCTAACTCTGTCAATAAGTATCCTACCATACACTTTTCCTATTATACTTAGAAGACAAATGCCCCTATGATTACCACACTTCTTTTTCCCCTTTTCCTTTGTACAAGGGAATAATTGTACCTGACTTCCAATCCTCCAATATACTGTATTGTGATAAGCATTAATTTGATTTGAAATTATCTGTTGTCTTGAGTACTTTACTATAATTCTGAAGGTTCTTTGTGGTCCTTAACAGAAAACATGTAAATTTAGTCAATCCTCCTTTCCTCCTCTTCCCTATTGATGGAACAGCTGCTGCTAATCCAAGTGATAAACCCATGCTTTTTGGCACACTTTTTACTCTATGATGAAAGATTTATTAGCTTGCCACAGAAGAAAAATATCTTAGAATGGTCAACAGCACTGGAAAACCAATCGAAATAATCTGGGAAATTATGAACTGAAACTGCAGTAACACAAAATTTTCCTTTTCTATTCATGTTTTATGGATGCTGTTTTTTTTTTTTGGGGGGGGACTTATTTATTTATTTATTTATTTTTTCAGACTCTTCTGTGCAGGGCCAAGAACTTCCCAGAATCAGAGAGTCAACAGCAACCCAGACAGAACTGCTGCAGAGCTTTGGTGCTGGTAAATATCACTGCTAATAATAAACCAATCGCTGCTGATATATTGTGATAAAGGCATTAATTTCATTTGCAATTATTTATTGTCTTGAGTACTGTACTCTGATTCTGAAGGTTCTCTATGGTCCCTCACAGAAAACATACCTCATATATTTAGTCACTCCACCTTTCCTCCTCTTTTCTGAATTGATGGAACAGTAGTAGCCAGTCCAAGTGATAAAGCCATGCTTTTTGGCACAATGTTTCCTTCTAATTCCACTATCAATGATGAAAGAATGGTTGCTGGTTCTTTGAAAGCAGTGATAAGGAACAGGGAAATGAGCATGTATATATATATATATATTTTTATGTATGTATGTATTTATTCATTTATTTATTTCAGTTTCTGCCGTTCATGACCCAAAACTCCCCACTGCCAGGGAGTCAACAGCACCCCAGACAGACCCACAACTTTCTAGTACCAAAAAGTCATCCGCAGTCCAGACAGAAGAGTTGGATGGTTTCTTCTTAGCCAGTGAACAATTAGGTGACCAGTATTGCCGAAGCTCAAAAGGCCAATATTACCCAAGGCCACGAAATTATGAAACTGGAAGAGGAATTACGTAATGTGTCTAAAAATACTGATGCTGCTAAAAGCCGACTAAGCTCTTTTCTCTCCCCATCACAAACGGACTTTGTATTTCTAGGAGAGCATGTAGAGCGCTGGTGTGATGATGACATAAGTCATGCGTAGCCCTTAGAAATTTAAGCCGCAAAACTTACAGATTAGTGAGAGAGAAGTGGGGCCTTCCGTTGCCATCAATTAGAACAATTAACCGATGAGTTGCAAAACTTGACTTGGAACCAGGTATCCTATTTCCAATGTTTAGTCTTCTGACACACAAAGCCGGAGAAATGGCAGTACTTGATCGAGTATGCATTTTGTCTTTTGATGAATGTAGTATTTCTAAAGAGTGGTCATATCATAAATCAGATTATTTTCTCTATAAGCCCCCAAACAATGTCAAATGTGCTATGTTAAGAGGAATTGTTGGTTCATGGACACAATTAATTTATTACGATTTTAATTGTCAAATAACCTAAGGCATCCTGTTCGATCTGATTGAAAAAGCAGAACCAGCTGGATTCCCAGTTGTTGTTCCCAGTTGTTTTTAGTGCCTGGGCACTAAAAACATGAGGCTTTGGAAGTCACGCGGCATAACTACAGAAAACTGTAGTTTCACAAATACAGCTGCTTACGTGTTTGCGGACGCCCCTTATCTAGTCAAGTTAATTCGAAATAACTTTCTTGATCATGGGTTTATATTGAATGAAGGGAGAAATGTTGATGGTACCTGTGTGAGAGAATTAGTGAAACGGAGTGTTAGAGATCTGAAAGTAATCCATCGTTTATCTGAGAAGCACGGTGGAGGTTAAAGGTGCCCAGAGAATGAGAGTTAAATTTGCAGTACAACTTTTGTCTGAAACGACTTGCAAAGCATTAACATTCTTTGGGAAGAGAGGCCTCCTTGAGAGTAAAAACTGGGAAGACACAAGTGAGTTCATATTACTTGTGGATGCTTGGTTTGATCTGTTTAATTCTAAAGTGCTATATGATATTAAACACTCTTGAAATGCATATAATGGTAATGGACAACAAACCAATCTTCTGAAGGAAATGGTTAACAGACTCAAGTCTTTACGAGTTTGTGAACAGAAACAACCATACCAATTTAAAAAAGGCCTACTCATTTCTTGTAAGTCATTACCAGATTTGTACAATATGTTGAGAGAAAAGTACATTTCCTTCTTATTAACATATAAACTAAATCAGGATGTTCTTGAGCACTTTTTTGCATACTTGCGTCAATTAGGAGGCAGCTGTGACCATCCATCACCTGTTGCAGTTAAGTACCAAATTGGAACATACCTCCTTGTAAAAGCCAGTGAACTAACGGGAAAAAAATATAACGTAGAGGAAAACAAGGAAAACATTGTCAGATAATTCGCCCGTTCATGGGACCAAAAGGAAAGGGAAGAACAATGACGAAGAACTACAACAGGAACTCTGCTTAACGTCACTGATGTTTAGGGCTTGTATAGATGACAAAGTGCCAGAGAATTATAGCACTAAGGACAAGGACCTTGATGTGGGTGTAGACCTAGAAAGTGCCACAGAATCAGAAGGACTAAGGTATTTTGGAGGTTATATTGATAAAAAATTCCCCCAATACCACCTTGGATCTGAGTTTCAAAAGGGAGAGGAAGCAACTTGGCTTGGTGAGATCAGTAGGCAAAGTCAGAGGTTAATAACACCAAGTCCTGAATTTCTTAAACATCTGCGGTTGATGGGTGACCTATTCAACTCTTTCCACGGAGAGAAAGGATTAAAGCCAGGAAGGAGGGCAGTAAACATACTGGCATCGTTTATCGAGAAATATGTGAATTTGTCTACTGATGTCATAAAATTTTATGTTCGATGCCGTACATTTTTCCGTATCAGGATTCTGAATAGAAATGTTAAAAAAAGAACGCATGCAGAGTAAGAAAATGCACAAAATTGTACATTAAGTGTGGCTATTTAATAGCACTGAAAGTTCACAGAGGTTGTACTGTAATTTACCTACTGTATTTTATTGGTCTCATTATCCTGTGAGAGGGTGATTTATTTTGGTTTAGTTTCCAAGTAGGCAAAGTTGATCAGGATATTGTTCATTCAAGTGATACAGATGTTGTTGTCCCCTGTATTTATTATGCATCCACCATGTTGAAAGATCTTCCTGAACTTTGGGTCAAGACAGCAACAGGCAAATACCTTCCCATACATGACATTGCCAAAACGCTGCAGCCACACAGATGCCTCTAACTTCTATTTGGCTCGCAGTCTTAAGTGGCAGGGATACCACCAGCCGTCTTATTTACCAGCAAAATAGATGGTTAGCAGCAAGTGAGAAAATTCAACTGGATGCTTTCGAAGACTTTGGCAGTGACGGTGATGCTATCGTAACTGAAGATGCTATGAGTCAGGCTAGGAAGTTATTTGTCATCTTATGCCGAAAGAATGCCGAGATGTCTGATATCTCTTTGAGCGAGATTCACATTCATATTTTTCTAGCCAACAAGACCACTCTTCTCAAGCTCCTTCCACCTACTGAGGATACTTAAATGCAGCATCTGAAACGTTCTGCCTTGGCAACAATCACTGATCAGACAGCACACACTGCAAAGCCAAGCATTTCTTAGTTGGATGAATATGGATGTAACACAAACAGAACTTGTGCCAGTTTCAGTGACTGCAGAATTGTGACCACCAGTGATATCTACATCTCTTTATTGTGGTTGCAGAGGAGATTTTAAAAAAATTGTTCATGTGCCAAGTGGAATCTTCCATGTTATTTGGCCTGCAGATGCTGTGGTACTCCAGAGAGCTGTTCCTCAGCTCAGTACTTCCAGGAAATTGAGAATAGCATTGCCTCTGATGAGATTTTCTATAAATACTATATATCGTTTTTCTCAGTTTGAACAGGATTATCTCTATTGGACTAAATCTCAGTGTTAGTTATTTTAGTAGTTATAACGATTGCTATGTTAAGAGGAATTGTTGGTTCATTCACAAAAAATTGTGGTGTGAGGATGAAATGTTCAACTGAATATTATAAAAGATGATATAAAAGCTTATATTCATGACATGTTCAGTTATTGACAACCCTCAAATGTCTGCTGCTTATATACCCAGTAATTATATTATTATTATATTTCTCAACCCTAGGTTGTGCTCCTGGATATTGTTCCTGATGATCCAAGGAGTAAAATGGTATCATAACCTTTTATAACAACCCAGCGCTCTCTTCACACCACAGTGTGAAGAGAGCGTTGGATGCGAGAGGGATGTCTGTTGAGCAAGGAAGAGTGGCTGTGCGTGACAGAAATAAGTGGAGAGAAATTGTGAATAAATAAGTGATGACGCAGCCCTGAGGGGATATTCTCCCGCATTTGGTCTGATCAGCTAGTCAGGTCAGGTGCGGGTAAGGGGATGGGTATGTTATGATGTGGCAGGGGTAAACCAGTTCTGCTGTCGGGCCCTGCTGCGGATGTCACTGATTGCATTGCGCAGTTGACCCTTGTGCGGTGTGGTGCGGTGAGGATCTGTCCGTTCTCCCCTTTGGGGCTAAGATGTGAATGAATGTGTTTGAATGGATGAGTAAATGGAGAGTGTGTCATCCTGTCTCGGCTACCTCCCTTTCCTTGGGGGAAGCAGCCTAGGTATATAGATAGATAGATAGATAGATTTCTGGTTGAACAGAAAAAGTAGCTTTTTGCCCCCCGGGTAGTATTTATTTCACAGTAAATTATTTAAGGTAATTTAGTTTTTTTTTTTTCCCTCCAGTTACACCTCTCTTCTCTCCTTACTCCACAAAGCCCATATATTAACCTTCTCCTTTTAACTGCATATGATTGTCATATATAACTATATATATAACTATATATATATATATATATAACTAACTATATATATATATATATATATATATATATATATATATATATATATATATATGTATATATATATATATATATATATATATATATATATATATAAGAGACAAGAAAACATTGGCTTGGGTGAGAGAGCAGACTAGTCAAAGACATTACAGACGTTATAAAAGAACAGAAATGGGGATGGGCAGGCCATGTAGCAAGAATAAGGGATAACCGATGGAGCAAGAGGCTGACTGACTGGACACCAAGAGATTGTAAGCGTATCAGAAAAAGGCTACACAGAAGGTGGAGAGATGAGATAGAGAAATTGGCAAGGAAAGCTTGGCAGAGATTGGCCCAATCAAGAAATTCATGAAGGCTGGGGGAGGCCTTTGTTCGGCGGTGTACTATTAGAGTAATGATGGCTGATGATGATGATGATATGGAGATAGACAGATAGGTAGGTAGATAGACAGATATAGATATAAATATTCAGCACAGAAATCTGATCATGCAGTTAATAATATTCATTGTATAATAAACGAATGGATGCATTTTTATTTTTCTTTAATTCGTACCTTTTCCTTATATTTACTGACTTACATAGCCCGTGCCACAGTCAGAAAGAAAACCCTTCATCAAAGTATTACCTACCTTAAGGCAGCTCATCAGCCCTTCACAAACTTCTCAGCTCTTCATCATCTCATGAACATCAACCTTCTATCAAGCTTTGACCAGCATATTATCTAACCATAGAATTAAATGATGTGATAAAAAAATAAACTAAATAAGTTATATGATGCCATGGTATTTTATTATAGTTCCTGTTCAAATATCGTTGGATCCGTTTTCTGTGTTATCACTAACGCCAGTGACGTTGCGACTGTATCCCCCCCCCCCTGACCCGTACATGCGTGTGTCCCGACATGTTATTACATGGGCTTTGATCCAGATATGGGTGTTTAGAAGCTTACGGGTTAAGTCAACAACCATCTGGCTGAGTAAATGGAGCTCGTTAGCATTAGTTGGCAGTTCACCTATGAGAAGGAAAACAGATTTGAAAGCTGAACAGCCTAGATTCATGGAATTCCACATGGCTGTCCATAGACCTGTGGTGAGCCCTTCTCTAACCTTGGAAGTTGGTGAAGGGCTTGCGTCCCTCCTTTAACCCGCCAAGTGCCGGCCAACTTGGGACCTTCATGGAACTGTAATACCGGCCAATTTTGAACTTTTGTTTCTTAGATAGGTTAGGAATGATGAGAAATAAGGGAAAACAACCATGAAAGTACTCACAGAGCCTAAAAGGTTGATTTTGAGGTCGATTCTCTCTCGGCAGACGACAGAAATGTTCGGAGTATCACCCGTAGATTTCATCAGTTGCCGCCAACACTCAACGAGTTGAGGTAGATCTTCGTTTTCTTCATGGGTAACTAGCCTATCCCAAATGGCCCAGGGACACTCTTGGAAGGTATAGAGATGATGTGTGAAAAGACCCCAAGCATAATTATGTGCAGGTGCGCATTACGACATTCGAGTGTCATTTTTCAGACAATGCTCATATAATTGGATTTTCTAGTTTTCACATGTAAACAAGTGTTTGCCCATACATACGGATTTTACATTTGCGTCTTTTCTTCGCACAATGAATTATTCTTGCACACTGTACTTGCTATGTATGTCTTTTCTCGAATACATAAGACACTGCACATATTTTGAAATCACTTACACTAATTTATATAATACATTACAGTTACTTATGATATGACAGAAAAGCATTCGAGAGCCGAATGCTAATCGCCCACCAGAATATGCTGTTGGCCAAGTCCAAGATTTTGGCCATATCTTGATACCCTGAAGGTTTCATGTTGATAGCTCAAGCTGTTCATAAGATATAATGGTGCTAAAGATGAGAAAAAACTAACTGACCTTTGGCAGCCATTTTGGTGACCTTCACCTTGACCCCCGAGTGCCCATTTTTGAACTCGTCCACGACTTTGGCCACAGCTCTCTGATGAACCCCTCGAAGATCTCTCTGGTTCCCGTGGTGCTGGCGTGGAGGTGGGCGTTCAGTACCATTATATCCAGAAGATGAAAGAAAAGTTTCTTGCACCACTTCACCGTGTGCCTGGCACAGTCGACACTTGAAATCATGGCGTCAGACTGGTCCACTTGCTGTATGTTGATATTATAATCAATCACCACCTCCAGCTTCCAAATGTGAACCCAATGTTCGCTGTGCAGTCCACTGTCTTGGAGAGGTGCATCAGGGGGCGTTGAACCATCGATAACAGGTTCACTTCTAGGTTGTGGTGCCAGGTGGTGGTGAGGATATTGCTCACCTGGCAAAACACCACCTCTCTCCTTTGCACCTTCCTACCCACCTGTACCATGTGCCGCCATGTTTTCTTTACTGTCCCGCAAATACTTGTCTCCTTCTGGTGCAAGTATCAAGCAAGAATCGGGCTAGTGTACCAGTTGTCCAGGTACAGGACATGCCCATGATGAAGGTACTTCTCCATCATCGTCTTCACCACGACCCCTGACAGTCCCACTGTTCTATCTTCCATAATTTCTGTCTGTGCACCTGTGTACAGGACTGTTCTGCACATACCCAGTCTTGCGGTCACACATGATGAAAATCTTGAACCCAAAGCAGTGTCTCTTGCATGGGATAAACTGCTTGAAAACGTTGTTTCCCCTTCATAACACAGGATTCTCGTCTATGACCAGGTCTCCGTAAGATAAGAGAGAGGCAGAGAACCATGCCCTCAGGTGATCAAACACCAGCCTAATCCTCATCATTCTGTCAGTGTTGCCAGTGTTGCTGGGGTCCTAAGTGTCGAAAAAATGAAGGAAGCTTAGTGTGTACTGGAACCTACTCTGCCCCATAACTCTTCCAAAGAAGGGCGTCAACATCAGGGGGTCAGTAGCCCAGTACAATGGCAACTGATTCTTCGTCATATGTACCATGAGGAGAACCAAGGCCAGGAAGAGATAAAATTCTTCACTCATTATGTCTACATAGAAGTCAGCTGTGGGGTGTCTGTGGGGTTGTGCTGCAGCAGAAGATGGCATAGGTGTTGGAGAGAACAATTTTCAATATTAGTTCCCTCAAAAAAAAAAAAATCTTGAAAAAAGCGATTCTCCTTGAGGTGGAAGTCAGCTCCGGCACAATACAGCCTGCAATATCATTGCCTGTGAAGGGATGAATGATGCGAACGAAATTGCTTTCATCTTCCCACAATCACATGACTTCATCCCTTCCTTCGGTTTCACCCTTGTTACCATCTCTGTTGCCATCGTCAGGATGTGGAGGATATTCGGTGGTAGGTTGGGAAGGGGGATGGGGAATAGAACTTGTCTCCTCACTTTCCCAACGACTCATACTTTTCTTCCCTCTGCCTTTTCCCTTCCCTTTTCCTTTACCTTTTGCTCCTTTCCCCACAGTTTGAGGCTGTGGGGAGGAAGCACAGGGAGGGTGCAGGGGAGGGAAGCGTGGAGAGGTTCAGATGTGGAGGTGCTGGGTTGGGAAGAGACTGAGAGTTGGAGGTGGCAGGTATCATCACACACCACGTGAATAGAACAAAGCAGTGCTCATACTTTTTACTCTACAGCTCTTCCCCACTCCTCAGAGTTTTCCTGGGCGATCCTACCCATGAAGGCAGCCGATGTTCACCTGGGAGGTCGGCCTCGTATTCCTTATCACTAGAAGAATCATTTATGGGACGAGGGCAGTGTGGTGAGGTGGGAAGAGGTGGTGGTGGTGGTGCAGGGTTAGGTACAACCATGCAGACAACCATATGCCTCGCCTATTTTTGGGATGGAATCTCGTCCTCGCTGCTTGACTCCGACTCAGGTTTATGTAGTCTCGATCAGCAACATCATCATCATGGGAGAATCACTTTCCCCACCACAAGGGATGGGCTGTCATTTTGTGCACATGCAGGGCCCAACATATATATATGTTGCCGGCACGGGGCAGGTTAAAAACCAACACTGAAATTAGAAGCAGGTCTTGGGGTAGGAATCAGTTTGTTTCAGATGGTTCTGACTCAGTCATGCTATGGGGTCCATCATCAGATGGTGGTGGGGAAGAGCTCTTGAAATCTTGTTAGGCTAGCACAAATCATAATGGCTGCTGGACAAAACCTATCAGACCCCAGCAGCCAGATCCAAGGAGAGAGGGAGGAACCCCCTAGTTTCTGTCCTGTTTTTAGTGGACATCCTTATGGTGTAGGGGGCTTCAAATGGTGGCTTTAAACATGCGAAGCCTTTCGGCCAATGTCTAACAGCCTTTGCCGTTACAAGAGGTAGGGCGACTGAGGTTCGGCATAGCTGCAGTCTGTAAAATGAGGCAACTTAACCTTGGTAGGACCAAGAGTGGTTGTTATACATACTACTGATATGACTGTGACAATGGTGCCTCTCTTAGGATTGATGATGTGGTAGTTTCAGCTAACTTTACCTAATTGATCAACAAGGTAACTCTGATTGAAGGGCATATACAGTACTGTTAGTGTGGTTGAAGAATGATTTGTATTTCATCCCTCCTATTGAAGTGTATGCCTCTACTGGGATGAGTGATCTTCAAGAGATTCATTTGCCAAGCTTGCTTCAATTGTGGAACAATTCCCCATGTAGCATACACTCTTGATATTTAGGCGACTTCAGTGTGGTAACTTTCGCTAACAGGGAAGGTTTCCATGAATGTGTACATCCCATGGCTCTGGAACAAGGAACTTCAATAATTTAGGTCTTGAACTTACAAAATCTCGTAAGCTGAGACTTACTGGATCTTGGTTCCAGTGGCCTGATCTTCACTTCTGGTCTTTATATTCCCATGTCAAAGAGGTGGCTTAGGTGTCTGACCACAGCTTTGTTAGTACTTGGTAGAGGATTCCTCAGAAATGCTGGGTTTTCAAAAGTACACAGATGTTTGCTACTGACTGCAGAGCTGTTGCTTTTACTGCAAGGCTACAAATCAGAGCTTAGAGAATCCAAAGATGCCAGCATTAAAGGTTCCTTCTAGAGAAACTCAGCGATGAGGAGTTACTTATAAGTAGGCAGGGTGGGTCAGTCTATAACTGGTCTGAGGAATTTGTTGTTGCTAAGGTCCTTGTTCAATGACACTTTTATGCGTGTTACCCTGGCAGTAGCTGACGAATTAGAGAGCCAAAATTAAAAAGGGGACTGCCCTACCTGAGATATATCTATCTATCTATTGTCAGATGCCTCAATCCAGTAAGGGGTGGCCACAAACAAATCGCCTCCATGTCGCCCTGACCCGCACCTTTTCATTGCCCAGCTCCCAGCTCACCCTCCTGTCTCATATACCTCTCCACTCCATTCCTCCATCTCATCCTTGGCCTCCCCCTCCCTCTCCCCCGCCCTGCACCTCACTCATATACACTCTCTTCGTCAGTCTCTCACTCTCCATCCTCCCCACATGGCCAAACCACCTCAATGTGTTTCTCCTAACGCTTCCTATCACATCCACATCCACACCATCATGCTCCTTCACTTCCTAATTTGTCAATCAGTCTCTCCATTTGATTCCACATGCTCCTCTCAAATAACTCATTTCCACTGCTCTCAATCTTGATTTCTGTCCCTCCAACAAGGTCCAAGCTTCACTTCCATACGTTAGAGCTGGTATCACAATACTGTCATGTAGTAACTTTATCTCTCCCATGCTCACTTCCCTGTTTCTTATCACTGCTTTCAAGGATCCTGCAACCTTTCTTCCTTGTTGTACTCATTCAAGCACTTCACCCTCTAAACTTCCATCTTTACTCATCACACTACCCAAGTACTTAAACGCACTTACATTTTCCATTTCCTCCTCATTCAACCTTACTGTACATTCACTGACTACATTTCTCTCGAAGACCATAACTTTACTCTTCCTTACATTCACACTTAGATTTCGTTTCTTACACATTCTCCCAAACTCATCCATCAAGCCTTGCAGCTCCCGTTCGTCTTCACATAATAACACAGTATCATCTGCAAACAACAGTACAGGGAGCTTCCAAACACTTCGCTCTCTCACTAGGGTTACTCCAACATCCACTGCCCTACCTTGTATCTCTTTTATATCCCCATCCACATACAGATTGAACAACCATGGAGACATGACACATCTTTGCTTCAAATAGAAAAATTTACTAAGTTCACTATCCACACCCACTGCAGCCTTAGCACCCTCATACATACTCTTCACAGCCTTCAACAACTTCCCATCTACTCCATACATTCTCAATACTTTCCACAATCCTTGTCTATCAATTCTGTCATATGCTTTCTCCAAATCCATGAAGGCCGCATACGACTTCCCTCCCGTCTCTAAAAACTTTTCCACCAAAGATCTAAGAATCAATATCTGATGTATGCAGCCTCTTCCCTTCCTCAAACCTCCCTCTTCTTCTCCAACTAATTCCTCTCTTATTTCCCTAACTCTGTCAATAAGTATCCTACCATATACTTTTCCTATTATACTAAGAAGACAAATGCCCCCATGATTACCACACAATTTTTCCGCTTTTCCTTTGTACAAGGGAATAATTATACATGACTTCCAATCTTCCAGGACTCTACCTTCCTCCCAGGCCAATCTGCACATCTCCCTTATTCATTCTATTAGTATCTCTTCCCCATGCTTCTCCATTTCACTACACACTCCATTAATTCCTGGGGCTTTCCCCATTTTAATTTTATTGTTTCCACAACTTCCATCCTACTGATTTCTTCCTCTCTTCTCACATCCCTTCTTCTCCCAGCCATTCCCCAGCCACTTACATTCGCATTACTTTCATTCTCTATGTTCAACAATTCCTTAAAGTGTTCTCTCCATCTGCTCACATTTTCTCCCTTCTTCACTAGTAACCTACCATTTTTATCTTTCACTCCCCAGTTAACTTTTTTGGCACCCTGTCTAACTCTCTTTACTTCTTTCCAGAACATTTTCTTACATTCCCTCCACTTTACACTTATATTCCTTCCAAAGTCCTCATCCACTCTCTTCTTACTCTCTCTTATGAATCTTTTCATCTCTTTCTTCCTCTCTACATATAACTCTCTCTTCCGTCTCTCAACTTCTTCCACGCCTCTGTTTCTCATCCACTCACTATATGGTTTCTTCTTTTGTGCCACAGCCTTTCTCACCTTTTTATTCCACCATGCTGTTCCCTGCACCCCCTTTCGTCTTCTCTTCACCCCACACACCACCTCACATGCTGCACAGATTTCTTCTGTAAATATCTTGCACACACCTTCCACGCCCCCCATCTGCTCCAATCCATATTTACCCAATCGCTCCTCCACTTCTCTCTTATATTCTGCCTTTTTCCCATCCTCATGTAACCTTTCTACCCTCCTTGCATATACTACTTTCTGTCTATCCATTCTTCTATTTCTTCATTTCTTTTGGACTTCGATTCTGACCACCACTTCCACTTCCCCAACCTCTATATACTCTTGCATCCATTACACACCTTCTCATCCATTCGTCCACACACACATAATCAATCATTGCCATCCTTTCGTTCAGTTCACCACCCACCTTTCTTATCACTCGCCACGTATACCTATGGATCATCTTGTGCCTGAAGAGGATATTGGCTATCACCAACCCCCTCCCGGCACAAATGTCCCGAGTTGCTGGCTGCAGTTAGTAAGTAGTGTTGCTACTTTGGGGATCGGGAGAAGCAGACTTTTCTCTGGTCAGGAAAATATGTCACTAAGGAGGGACAAAAAATGTATATCAGGGAAATTGCTGTGGAGGTAGGTCACTTTCATGCAAATGACCTTTGACCTACTTATAAAGCCCTGTTGAAGCACCACTCTAGACCCAGCTTTCAGACTGATTGTTCTGACACCACATGCACTGCTCGTGTCAGGAGTGGATGTGTATAAAGCTCGTTGAGCTGAGTACTTTGAACACCTGCATAATGGCAGAAACCCCCTGAGGAGAGCTTCTACTGGCGAGCATACTCGAATAACTATTATTTGTTTTCCATCAATTGCTGATATCAGAGAAGCAGTGGCTAGACTGAAAAGTTTCAGGGCAAATGGTGTTCCTGGCATCCCTGTGGGACTGATTGAGGATCGAGACAAAGCCATAATTTGGGGATTACATGCAGCCAAAGAAGCTGTTTGGTGTACTGCTATAATCCTACATGACTGGACAAGGAATGTGGTTATTCCAGTCTGAAAAGGGGAAAGATACTAATATGACTGCAGTAATTACCTTGGTGTTACAGTGGTTTGTGTGCCAAGCAGAATTCTTGCTCATGTCCTCTTGTTGCATATCCAAGGTCACTTGTTAAATTTTGGGAGACATGAATCATCTGGATTCATTTCAGTTGACCAGACACTAGCACTTTGAGATCTCATAAGACACTGTCATGATTTTCAGCAAAAGAGTACATGCTATCTATGTTGATACCAGGATGCATTTGGCTTACCAAGTCAAGAGATGTTGTAAAAATCCTGCAATTGTGTGGGATCCTTGCAGAGATTTTCCAGTTCATAGCTGACTTGTATTCAAACACTTAGAATGCTACCAGTTCTGTAGGTGGGTGGGGGTAGGTGACATTTTTTGTTAGTATGATCTGAAGTGAGACATGGATATGTTCTTGATCCCTCATTTTTCAACACTGACCTCGACTGCTGAAAATGCAGTTGCCCTCACAGAACTGTTGGGGACACTTATGAATGCTCTCAAGAAATTCAGATGGAAAGCAACAAGAACAAACCCTTCCGTGGCCGCCAGCGTCAAACGATGTTTTCATAGCATGGCTGCCAGCATTAATGCAGCGCAACTTATAGAAACCTGCAAAAATATTTAGGAAGGAAACGGAGCTCTGGGAGATATTGACACAGACCTACTCTAACCTCGAAACCACTCAAACAGCCAGTACATCTCGTGAATCAGTTATGAGAAGATATCAGTCTTTTGTTCCCTCAAGTGTTAGTGTAAGTAGGAATAAGGACGTAAGAAAGTCAAGGAAAGAAAGTGCTGCATGCACTATCTTTCTCCTCTCTTTCCTTCTCGTCTTTTCCCTAAACCACCCAAAGCTAAAAAAAAAAAAAAAAAAAAATACAGGAATCAACATTATAAACAAAAAAGAGGAAGGACATTCATGATTATATTTTTATTTATAAGTACATAATATAATATGTACTGAATTTGTTCATTTAACGTACCGTATATCTTCTTTTGCACAACATTTCAGCAACATATGAGGTGTTTTCGTGGTGAGTATATGGATGTAAAACCTTCCCTTCCATTCACACTAATTCCCTCATTCAGGATATAAATCTCGGGTCGTATCGAATCTTGGTCGAGAAGGTTTGGCCTATACACACACAGCTGGTTAAAAATAGCATCCTTATTCTCTCATTCCACACGAACTAGACCACCCATAGTAAAAAAAAAAAAAAATCCATACAGGAATAAACATTATAAACATAAACAAGGGGGAAAACATTCATAATTTTGATACTGTTACTTTTATTTACACATATTTACTGAATTTGTTAAGTTTACATATTTCTTGCTATGCACAAGCATTTCAGCAACATAATATGAGGTGTTCGTGTGGTGAATAAATGGATGTAAAACCCCCTTCCCTTCACACTAATTCCCTCGTGTGAGGTGCTAATCACGAGTCGCATCGAATTTTAGACGCTGCAATTCGACTTGGTCACACAAAGGAGGACCATTAGCTGTCAAAAAATATTATCTCTCGCCTCTATTTGGACACAAACTAAACCACCCAGACCACACAAATAACTCGATACTTGAATAAACACAATAAACATTAATAAATGTAAAAAAAAGTTGTTGTTTTTTTTAAGAAATGTACCTTATTATGTATTGATTTTGTTCGTAATACACATATCTTGTCATTTCAAACCATTTCAATACCACTGAATTTTTTGGAAGGATGAAAAGAAAAAATCTGTCACCGATAATATGAGTAAATTTGTCCGAATTCCGCGCTCCACTGCATAGCTCAGGATAATTCTAGAAAGCTCAAAATTGCACTGCCAGGTGCGTCTGACGTTCCTCTTCATTTTAGAAAAAAAAAAAAAAATCGATATTCGAAACCTGAAAAATCGGCCCGATGGTCGGCCTGTGTGTCCCGACAAATTCCGGAGGCACAGCCATGAAAGGGCTTAAGGTCTCCTGGGCCAAGACCCATTTCAGGCTTTTGGTGGCTCATTTCATGAATCAGTACAGTCTGTTCAAGCACGTGGTGTGGACATGAGAGTCATGGAAAAATTCACCTAGTTTGATACTGTGATGCATAACAACAGCAGTTAAGATGACGGGATCTCTTGTTGTTCTGGTCTTTCGTATGGTGTCATTAATTCACTCAGATCGAGTATTTTTCGTTGTCGGTATCTGTGTAGGAAGAAAAAAATTAGCAACTTCATAGTAAGATAATGAATTATGGACACTACCCAATGACTTGGAGTGGCGAACTGACCACTCTGGTATTTAATACCTTCTCAGGTTCGTGGGATATTGCTAGTACAACCGAGTGTGTAACTAATGATTATTCCAAGACACTCATTCGAGGCCTACCACTCACATAACATGCGAACGCCAGCACCAGACAGAGGGCACGTGACACGTTTCCCCATGATTAATCCAAATCACAGGGTGCTACCTGCAAGTATCAACCCGAGGTGGAGTAGACCAAGAGGAGGGCCGTGAAACTAACTGATAAAGTAAATCGATTATTCCTATCAGGAAATATTCGGAGGCAGTTGGGGAAGACGGGAAGAGTCGGTCTCTGAAAGCCTACAGGGATGGAAATGGAGATTGAGTGAGGAAATGTGCCTCGCAGCCTTCAACCCAAGTGAATGAATTAATGAATTTAACGTGTTAATCTTGACTGTGACCAAAATCCAGGTGTAAGAATTCTACCAACTAAGTAACCTTTTCCATAATCCCATCTGTGAGCATCTATGAGCTACTTTCAAATGGACCATGTAAATTATGATATCTGTACATTCTTCCTAGCCCCTTCAGTATGATGAATTCTTACTTTCGTTCTTGCAATCTGAAGACGATTTTACTAAGCTCGAGAGGCTGTCTGACGAAAAGGTTTATATGCTTGATGGTCCGAATATTCGCATTAGCATTCGCAAATATTCACATTTTTTTTTTTTTAATACTCGGATTCGGATTTGCATTCGCATATTGTCATGTGAGTGTTTTGCAAATATTAATAATGTAACTTTATGATGTTTATAGAGGTCAAATCAAGAGTTAAAAGCATGAGTTGAACGAGAGCTGTAGGCTAGTGCTGCCAACCAAGCAGCTGTTCCAAGCTAACTAGGGCTGCTTGCTGCATCATACAGTGTTGCCAGATTCCCAGAAAAGTTTGGATTTCTCCAGATTTCTTTGCCTAATGAAAGATTTTCAGATTTTCTCATTAAAAAGTGGGTAAACTCCAGAATTATAGCTTATAACCAGAAAAAAATACTCTGAATCTCAAGAATTTCTGAGAGAGAGAGAGAGAGAGAGAGAGAGAGAGAGAGAGAGAGAGAGAGAGAGAGAGAAAGCCTGTCTGACGTGATATGTTCTGGGTCATTCGAAATTCGTCCAGGACGCGTCTGATATCCCCGGGGGATGCATGTAAGAGTTTGGTCCTCGTCCTGCATCCCGGTACCACAGAAAATTTATAGAAATTTGTTCGTTTAGTTTTCTATGGTTGAAACTCTTAGTGAAATTAATTTGTACAAATATATATCTATATCTATCTATCTATCTATCTGTCTATCTATATCTATCTATCTATCTATCTATATATATATACACACACACACACATGAATAACACACGTTTCTATGGCATCAAACAGAATAATCGCACTTCCATTCGTATTCGCGAATATTGAAAATTTATATTCGTATTCGCATTCGCGAATGTTGAAAAACCTACATTCGGATCATCACTAATTCATTATAGCCTTTATTAATTCCTTCACTACAGCAAGAAGAAATAGTAAAGGACATCCTTGGGTTGAAGTTGATAACCCTACAGTAAAAGAAAAAAATAAGTAAATAAACTGCACGAAAGAAACTGACACAACGAACGAAGAGTTTTATAAAAGGCCACTCGTGTGCCCCTTTCTTTACCATCCCTTGTGTTTTTATGGAATTGATTTACTTTTTCGAGTAAAATGATTGGAACTCTGATGTGAGACAGTAAGAGTTTGCAGCTCTACAGTGACGCACTATGAATTATACTCGAAACCCTATGCACTATATCCTCTAATCCAAGGGTCGGAGAACTTCTTTAAGGCATTACCCCAAAATATATATGAGTAAAATGAAATTACTCCCAGGCTTCAAAGCAAACAAAAACAAGCCAAACTGCTCCTAAAATTGCTGCATATGGTATAGTATATATGAAACATGGTTTTGTTCACTAAAACTTACATCATCTATGTGAAAAATCAGTATTATACCGCAAGCATTACCTCTCATGTTGCACGCATTACATCCAAAATCTTTAGGTTTACCCGCTTTGGGGTAATTTACCCCTGTTCCCTGACCCTTGATTGAACACGCAATTAGATCAGTGATACAGCTCTCTAACACTGTCATATCATGAGAATTCAAATCATGCTATGACGTTTCACATAACTGTGGTACTTATTCTGTGTGAGACAATGATACGCCAGGGTTACCTCTTCTTATTAGCGCATACGTAATTAAAATAAAGCGAACCCTATGCTTAAATCACCATCCCAGTGGTACATTTGTCCCGATATGAAGGTTCTACAGCCTGGACGTGGTGTGTGGGAACTGGCAAAGCGAAATGGCAAAGCAATTATATTCACGGTGCCGGCTGTAGAAGTGAGAGTGGGATAGGAGATGTAAATAGCATTGTTGTTCTTGTTTCACATTAACATAAACCCAACTCAGCAAGAACAACAACAAGAACAAAAACACCTATATTCACTACTCCGATCTCTGTCCTCCCTCTATACTCGGTTCCATGAACGATGCTGCATTGCCTGTTCACCTTCCTAGCCTAACAATGAAGTCTGGCAGTGTGGTACAAACAAAGACAAATGACTGGAGGCCACCTATTCTCCCCATCTCACACGGTTACACTGCGGCCATTCATGGTTCTTTGCTACCAGTTCGAATATACTTCTCTTTCTGTGCAGTAGTAATTTGTTTTTGTATCTACATTTATAAAAGTCACAGAATTCTCGACTAGAATCTGATATGACTTTTTTTTTTTTCGTCCACCAAGTAAACGTGCTTTTATAGCGGCGTCTGGTGAGTGAAGGATGCCAATTTTCTTCAGAATGTAGTAACCTGATCAACCTTGTCATGGTACTGCGAATAACAGATTATCTGTATAACCAACTGTTGCATTAATAACAATACTAATATTTCTCATGAATCTGTAACTCACTTTTTCATCAGTAATGTGTAGTCCTTGTCTTAATATACTGGTATATGGAAGGTAGTTGTGGAGATGATAGTGGACGACAGGAGAGAATCACTATCCTTGGGGGAAGTAGAGAATGGGTTCATCAACTTGTGAAACCTGTACTCTGGTGTCCTTGATTAATCCTGATATTAAAGAAACAGCTGCAGTTGTCAAACAAAAGGTAATATGGTTGGCCAAGGATGAAATGGTTAAAATGGACAAGGAAGAGGGAAGTCAGTAAAGAACAAGAAGCGGTGCCAAGGCAAATCAAACCCGACCCCGGCAGTCATTTTAGTGCTGACGTATTAATCACAACAGGATATCTAGTCAAAGATGTCACATATGATATTTGGAGTATATCAGGTGAAAATTTACGATTTTATACCCATTTGAAATTTTAGGCCTGACCCACTTGGCATTGATCTCCCTATCGCAAACTGGGTAGTGGCCCCCCTGATGTAATAAGGCATGTTAGAGGATGCATATTTGAAATATGCACCTTTGGGTTTTGGTTTCATGTCGATATGACGAATTTAAAGCAGTTATGGCGAGAAAAAAAAAATAAAAAGTAGTTTCTTTTTTTTTTTTTTTACATTTTTGGGGCTTACAGCCTTGGCCTTAGCCCAATTTGGCCCAACATTTAATTAGGTGATCAGAAGGTCATAGCCCATCATCCCTGTAATTTTAGTCAAAATCGCACCAGTAGTTTTGCGTAAAGTTGTTAACAGACAGATAGACAATCAAACAAACAAACAGACAAACCGTGAAAACAATATCCGTCCCCGAACCCCTCCGGGGCTATTTGGTATAAGTTAAGCAATAACATTAGAGTCTATTCTATAAATGCTTCTTAACAATAAGGTCCTGCATTCATTGTGCATAATTTTACGTGGTTGTTGATGTAATAGAATAGACGTCGAGGGACGTTTGTTTGACTTGGCAAGTCCACAGCCCAGCTGTATTAACGCCACCACGTGAAGTCGCCCCTTTCCATCATTTGGGGAAGGCGGTGGCTGAATTGGTAGAGAGGCAGCCTGCAGTCCTGATGGACCCAGGTTCGAATCCCGGCTGGGGTAGGGAACAGTTTAAGGATTTGAATTTCATTAAAAAAAAAAAAAAAAAATCAGACTTTCCTGATCTACCAGATGACCCGCCGACATGTCGTAAAAATACCCCCGCTAATACCAATACACCAGTCCTGTATGAGACAGCCCTAGCATGTATTCAATATGGACGGTGGGTGTTAGAGCCGAAGTGGTGACATGTGGAGGTGTAGGAGGACTACTGGGCCTTGGGATAGGCTACTGCCCCCGAGATATAGGCCCTGAAGCCTTTGCCCAGAGTCGGACACGTAAAAAAAAAAAAAAAATAAATAAATAAAAAATCGCATGTGGCTGTAGTAATAGCAGTGTGCGTTGCTAAATGCTTTTGAAATAATCACGGGCATAAATCGATGTAAAAATTTACAGAAACTTATTAGCTCAAGTTATTTTTGGTAGGGACTATCTGCTTCGTATCTGCGTTTTTGCTCAAGCAAAGCTGTGTTATGAACCATAGGATAACAGTCCCCTATCACTTGAAGATAGGTTCAAGGGGAAAATTGGTCACAGTGGGAACAGCGTACAAGTACGCTCTGTGATCCAGACTTCTGTGTTGTCAAAAGCGGCAAAAATCAAATCACTAGTTATGATCATTGTGTGCTGGAATGGTCGGGAACTCAGACTGATGGTCTCCCAATAGCGGCCTCTTCGGTTGCGTTTATTACTTTTTGAGTAGCCAAGTTGAGTGGTAGCATGCCAAAATGACGGGGATCAGTCACCATTCAGCCGACCCAAGCCCGACCTTCGCGATTTTCCACAATGCTCCTGGGTTACACATTAACAAGCTACTAGGTCAACTCTATACCAGCAGTTCTCAAGGTCATACAAACAATAAAGTTCGAGTGGGAGGAAATGTGTTTTAACAAGACCAAGAAAAGGATAGAAATCTTCCCATCTACTAGCCTTAAAGAATATTCCTGAATCAGTTGGCACGTTATTCAACAGATATATGGCCCCAATATCAAATTCCACAAAACTTAACTCCTTTGTCCCAGGTTCAGTCCAATGTAGCTCTCCATAATCGTCCCTCTGAACTCATAGTTCGCTGGTCCGGTCTTCTGATATTCTTGAACTTGACTTCCACACTGGGACCTTGACCTCCACACTGAGCCTTTGACTCACGCACTGGAACCTTGACTCCCTCACTGGGACCCGCTCACTATTCAGCTCACAGAATACAGGAGTGGTGAGCTGGACTCAGGACTCGCTCATCCAGTGAGCCAATGGCGTTACTCGTGTGATCACCCACAAACAGTTCCGAATTCCTTGGGGGGGGGGGGAGGAGGATGACGACAGTACCGACCATCCATCACATTTCATGGTCGGTGAGCGAGTGACACACCAGAATTGCGTGGTGGAAAGGGGAGGGGGAGGATGACAGCTCACACAATTTTAAAATTTTCATTACTATAGACTCGTGATAGACTCAGTTTGATGCCCTTCCCCCTACAATTGACCACCCCCAAAAAATGGCATTCCCCTGTTACAACAGTCACTCTCCAACAACCTCTCTCAATACACTTGCATCGAAAAAAAAAAAAAACACTGAAAATCATCGTGCCTTACATTACTTTGCACATGCTTACGTTATTCTGAATTACATGATTATAGGCACATATTCCTACCCGCCCGAGATTTTATTATTAAAAAGAGACTTAATACTAATAAATTATAGTAGAAAAAAAATGACAGCAACTAGGTAACATAATCTACATTCTGATCATGTTCACATGGAAACAGCTATACCCTGGCTAAACTCTCTCACTAAATCGGACTTTTGGTCATAAAATAAACAAAATACAACTCATTATCACTTCCGGGCACTACATCCACTCACGGTTAGGGAAGACCAAAAGTTCAGGTGACTGGGCCTGATCCTCTTGGAAATATCCAGTACCCATACTTAAACTCTGTACGTAAATTCACCTACTTGATCAGTGTCCCTCAATACTGCTACTGTGGGGTGTTCTACACGCCCCTTGCTAGTGAGAGGAAACCAATCTGCACACCTCCAAAGACACCAGCAAACTTGTCCTGTACTTCAACTGTGGGATATTACATAAGCTCCGTGCTCGAGAACAGTCGGCAGCTATCCTGTCCGCAACAAAAAAAAAATTCCTGTACCAAGAGTAAATTTTCTCATGCTACTCACGATATGCAACCGACAACGTGTGCCACTCGCCAGGTATATTACTCACAAGGAGAATGCCCTGCTACAAGGAGAAACTTTGTGCTTAGCTGAGAGTAACACGAGCCACTCGACTGGGTTCTGTCCAGAGAGACTGAGCAAAACCTACCTACTTCTCCTAACATGCGAGAGCCCCGTAGTTCAACTTCTCCAAGCCCTATAGAGAACAGGAAACTTCCCCTTTCTCTCTGAGCAATCCTACAGTATACTGCAGTTTGGGGATTACATACACTCAGTGTTCGAGGTTCTCAAAGCGAGTTGGAAACCTTCAGGTAGAACAGCCCCTCACATGTACAATTCCCTAAATCTGGGAAAAGGAAAGAAGTCCTAACTGTGAGAGCTCATTTTCCCTAACTAAGCCCAACAACCTAACCTAAAAAAAAAAAATCGAAGTAAGGCAAGAACAATGGTCTATAAACCATGGTGTACTCGATTTGACAAGATGCAGCTTCCACGTCTCATCTCTCCAAAAGCTGGACATACCCTAAACAACAACTCAACCCTATTAATCAACCCAAAATTACAACTCATAGGTACTGGCAGAAAAAAATACACAGGTACAGTCTGGAGAGACCTGGAAAGGCATACCTGACTCCATGTTCCCTGCCAGTCAAGGTAAGGACAAGACGTGCTCAGAGAGAGAGAAAGAAAAAGGGAATATACAATATATACACCATACTCCCATCATCTATGTGTACTGTAACCTCTCAGGTGGTCTCCGGGATCTTACACTAGGCAGTATCTCCTCCTCTTCCTCACTGGTCAAAAACTTGTGATCCACCGTACTCAATAAGGCATCTCTTTCAACATATCTTTTGACCTTTCAGTTGTCCTACTGATCAGTTGCTCTACCCTGATCAATACCTCTGACAATCTTGTAAGGACCCTGCCACTTTCTATTTAGCGTGATGCCGTAGCAGGCAAGCACTCTTCGACATAGATCCAAACTAATTCACCTGCTTCTAGAGAGTCATTCCTACGTGCCTCAATTGCCCTGTTAAGATATCTTGCTGTCATCCAACGTTGTGTCTCCTTGAGCATCTGTTTGACATCTATTTTCTCTACACAGTCTACAGCAGTGGGCATCTGCAAATCTCTTACCTCGCGATTTGGATGACGTCCATAAAAAGCAAGGAATGGTGATGTACCTTGGGATGTATGCAATGCTTCAGTCAACACTTTCTCAGTGTTGCACAGGTGCATGGGCCACGTATTCGGGTGTTCTTGGCTCAAGATTGTCAGTACTGTCTTGAAGGTCCTATGTGCTCTCTCAATAACTGAATTTCCTCGGGGATGGTAGGGTAGATAGAATTCTTGCTTAATCCCTGCTCTCCTACAAAAATCTCTAAACTCTGCACTGGTGAATTCTCCTCCGTTGTCCATGATAACTACCTGTGGCTTGCCATACCTACAGATGTCCTCCTTAAATTCTTCAGCTACGGCTTTGGTGGATTTTGTACGAAGGGGATAGATACGTAGATACCTTGAATAATGGTCTATCACTGTGAGACAATACCTGTGACCACTACTATTATGCAGATCTATGAGATCTGTTGCAACCCTCTGGCCATTATCATCTACTGGTGGCAATTCCTTAAAATGGTGCACAATCTTCCCGTGACCTTTGAACTGCTGACATGACTTGCATGATTTTTAAAAATGTCGCACATCGGTCAGAAGAGACAGCCAATAGAAAAACTGTCTTGCTTTGGCTACTGTCTTGCATTCTCCTAGATGTGAAGGGTTATGAACAACTGAACAGACAATAGCAACTAAAGACTTGGGTACTACCAGGCACAATCTAGATTTTCCCATTTCTTCTCTTCGGACATACAGAATCCCCTCGTTCATTTCGAAAGTGTAAATGGGACGATTATCAGACAACTTCCTGGGTAACTGACCTCCGTCTAAGTACTGAATTACCTGCCTCCACCTCGGGTCTGCTCTCTGGGCTTCCCTGACCTTGTCCACCGTAAGACCCAGCCACCGAAATTCTGCATTAGTTTGGGTTATATCTGAGGCCTCCTCGATTGCTCCTACTGGTCTACTCAAAGCATCTGGGACATATGATTCATACCCTATTATTTTTTATCACAAAATCGTAGTCTCTCATCTCCAACAAATAACGCAACATACATGGGCATTTGGTCTTTTTCTAAAAAAATGGTGGTTAACGGTCTATCGTCACTAATGATGGAAAAGGGTTTGGACCACAAATAGTGGCTGAAAAATCTACACGCACTCACTACTGCCTTGGCTTCTTTATCTGTTACTATCTTTTTTCTATCAGGGTTAGCTTCTTTCAAAAGTATCCAATAGGTCTCAGATCTTTCTCACCCTCCAGGTGCATAAGAGTTCCGCCAATGTGCGAGTCACTAGCATCTGTGTGTAACTCGAACGGTTTAGTTAAATCTGCCTTTAATAGTACAGGAGCTGATACTAATTTTTGTTTAAGAACTAAGAATGCATTCTCACACTCCTCTTACCATTCAAATTTTGCGTCCTTCCTGAACAAATCAGTGAGAGGACTGGCAATGGTAGCAAAGTCAGGAATGTGTTTGCGATAAAAGTTACACATGCCCACAAAGCGTCTCACTTCCTTGGCCTTCGTTGGTTGTGACATCTGTTCAATGGCTTCAAGATTCTTACTGTCTGCGCATACTCCTTTCTCCAACACTACATGTACCAAGAACTTAATTTCTCGCTTTATGAAAGAGCATTTACTAACAATCAGCTTCATTCCAAACTCAGTTAATCCTCCAAAGGTAATCTTCAGTCGGTCTAGCATCTGATTGAAAGAGTCTAGCCAAATCACAACATCATCTAGGTAGTTATGGCACCAACCTTCTGTAACTTAAAGGGCTAACACTTGCTGCACTTTCCTCGTGAAAATAGCTGGACTCACAGACAGTCCGAAAGGTAAGCGCTTGTATCTAAACAAATTAACCCCATCAAAAAAATTTGTCAAGGTTTGAGAGCTCTCATCCAGCCAAACTTGGAGGTAGGCGTCTTTCATATCAAGGATGCAGTAAAACTTTTTCCCAGCACTTTCCTTTTCTAATTCGTCTAATCGGGGTAGGGGTTGGATATCTATTTTGACCATTTTATTAAGAGCCTGATAATCAATACACATTCTATTACTGCTGTCTGGCTTGCTAAGACTATGAGGGCTAAATATGCAGCGGTCGATTCCGCAGTCACATCCTTACCAATCATGTCATCGATCATCTTGGAAATTATCTTCCTTGCTTGCTCAGGATGCCGATACAAGGACATACGCACGGGTTTAGAGTCCATAGTATCAGTGTGGGCTTCAGGTGCTTTAAGGGCCGAGAGCTTTCATCCAACCGAACTTGGAGGTAGGCGTCTTTCATGTCAAGGTTGCAATAAAACTTTTTCCCAGCACTTTTCTCTTCTAATTCGTCTAATCGGGGTAGGGGTTGGATATCTATTTTGACCTTTTTATTAAGAGCCTGATAATTAATACACATTCTTTTACTGCTGTCCAGCTTGCTGACTAAGACTATGGGGGCTAAATATGCAGTGGTTGATTCCTCAGTCACATCCTTACCAATCATCTCGTCGATCATCTTGGAAATTATCTTCCTTGCATGCTCAGAATGCCGATACAAGGGCATACGCACGGGTTCAGAGTCGACAGTATCAATTTGGGCTTCAGGTACTTTAAGGGTGCCAGTTTCATTAGGACCAAGAATGACTATTGCATGATTATCCAATATCAACTCTCAATTTGTCCCTCTGTAATTGAGACAAATGTGTCCACTTAAGCCCTCTGAGAATTTAATTAAGCACAGCATGACAGTCACTCCCATCCTGTGTCTGGTCCATTAGGGGAAACAAAGCATTATCGACCCAAACTACTGATGCCACAAGGTCACCTTCTGCTTCACCCTCTGATTGCACTAATTCAGGTGGACTTCTGTCCTGTTCCTTGGGGCTAAGATAAGTCATACTCGACTCAACATGGTACGTCCCCAACACCTGTCCTGGGTTCAGCTTCACTGGCCCTTTGGTTACGTTGGTAATGGGTAAATAGCATGTCCCGTTCTCACTAACTCTCATGCAACAATTTTGTGTTAATGAAGCTTTACACCTGGCATTCAGAAACTTACTAACATGTAAGACATCTCCGGGGTTTCTGCCTTTTAATGCAATGGGTACTGACATCAATGTCTGTGCAGGTACCACGGTCCTACACTTCACTTGTACTAGCTCTCCTTCTGCCTTTCTCGTATGGTTAGACCGGAACCTTATTCTATTCACTGTCTGGCAAAGCTTATTTCGGACCTCGTACTGCTGACCACCCCAATGCATCACCTGACCTTCTCCGTCCCAAGTGAAAATCGCCCTGCCAATTAAGTAGGCATCCATGAGCACTTCTGTTGACAAATAATAGTCTGGGACCACTACAAATCGCTGCACTACGCTTTTCTTGGGGGCGATATGCATTGCCGACAAAACCTGGCCAACAACAGTTAACTTATGGTTGGATACTGGATGCAATGAATGTTGGCACTTGCTAATCTTTAATCCTAATCTATTTGCTGTACTCTCTTTAATCAATGTTGCATCATTACCGGTATCTACAAAAGCTGAAACCTGATACTGTCCCAAAATCAAGCGTATCACTGGAGTGTCTACTTCTCCTCGAAGTTTTCGGACTTCCTAAACCTCAGCATCTGAAAGGTCCTGACAACTCTCATTCCGTTCTACATCCTGTACGCTACACACGACATGACTAGCAGCCGGCATTACCTCAGGGTCCTCTAGTCATTCCCTAGGCGGTTGGGAGTCTGGATGTAAATGAGAATCCTGGTGTGGGAGGGGATTAGCTGTTGCATGAGGTATACTCGGTGCACTTCTCTCTGGTTTTCTACTCAGGTTAGGTCCACCAGGGCATCCCTCATGCCCCCTTCTAGAGTTAGCTTTCAGGCAATCAAAACAACTTCCCCACTCTGCTTTCCTTGGGCAACTCGCCCAGTCATGTTTACTGCCATTTGAACATCACCCACAAGGCCACATTGTAGGTCTAGGTTTAAAGGAAACCTGATGTACGGGTACTCGAGTCACTGGATGAGCGTTGTTACTAACAACTGGATGTGTGATTCTAGTAGGGGTTGGAACATAATTAACACCAGACCCTTGTTCATCCACAACTTTTGTCACTCTATGCCACTGTCTATAACCCCTTTCTCTCTCTAATTTTGAAATAAAAGTCTCCTCCATTCCCAGATCTTTAAACAAATCCAATCATTCCCTAACTTCCTGGGTACGTTACGTAGCACAGCTTTCTTCCACATCTGTTCCACATTGGGAGGGCTAATATGGGAATGTTCTCTACAAATTGACCTAAAGTTACTCTTGAATTGTCTAACAAATCTCTTAGGTGGATCCACAAAGTTATACTCCATTTGTGCAAGCTATAGAATGCATCAGCGATCCCTGCGGGAATTCTGAACTCTTGTTGCAACAATGACTTGATGACCCCATAAGTACCACCTGCCTCACATAAACTGAACTCTCCCAGAACGTGACGCAACTCTGTGTCCATACGGGTGAGCGCTACTGCCTTCCACTGTTCTGAGTTAGCAGTCATTGACTCCACTTGCATCAGGAAGTGATCCACCATGGTCCTAGTATGTAGACCGTACAGTTCACTTACCTTAGAACGTCAACATACTTGCACTCTAGTACTACTGAATTTCCCTGTCAGCTCTGTATACCTCCTACAGGCAAATTTGACCACTGTGGAGTTGACTGCCTGAATGGATTTCCAGAATTTATGGGGGTATACTGTGATGGGCCTCCAATCTTGGTTGGGGTGAGTCCTGGTGGGCTTAACATCTCCTCCCAAGCTCTAATATGCTCAAAACACTCATCAGTTGTGGATGGTTCCTGCTTTACACCTACTTCCTCAGGCATTTCAGTCTCAGGTTCAAATAATTCAACATGGGACTCCATCATGAATTATACAAACATGGGCAACCCCAGGAGGTGAAGCTCAACTATTAAAATGCCCAACTGGAACACCAAGATAGTACACACTACAAATACACATACCCTATAATTCTACATATGCCAGTTACATATACCTTTGAGAACAGGGGGATGAGCTATTACCTTAATTGGATTTAATGACAATCATCTAAATGACCTCTCAGTTATTGCTTACAAGTTTAATTACCCTCACATTAATAGGTCTTCCCAACGCTGCAACATCACTTGTACAAGTATGCTCTGTGATCCAGACTTTTGCGTGGTCAAAAGGGGCAAAATTCAAGTCACTAGTGATGACCACTGTGTGCTGGAACGGTCGGGAACTCAGATTGACGAAGACTCTCTCCCAACAGCGGTCTCTTCGGTTGCGTTTGTTACCTTTCGAGTGACCAAGTTAAGAGTGGTAGCATGCCAAAATGACGGGGATCAGTCTCCATTCAGCTGACCCAAGCCAGACCTTCGCGATTTCCCACAATGCCCCTGGGTTACACGTTAACAAGCTACTAGGTCAACTCTATACCACCAGTTCTCAAGGTCATACAAACAATAAAGTCTGAGTGGGAGGAAATGTGTATTAATAAGACCAAGAAAAGGACAGAAATCTTCCCATCTACTAGCCTTACAGAATAATCCTGAATCAGTTGGCGCATTATTCAACAAATATATAGCACTAATATCAAATTTCACAAAACTTAGCTCCTTTGTCCGAGGCTCAGTCCAGTGTAGCCTCACGGGGGAGGCAGTGGCTCGATCAGTAGAGAGGTGGCCTGCAGTCCTACCGGACCCAGGTTCAAATCCCGCTGGGGCAGGAACAGTTTAAGGATTTGAATTTCATAAAAAGCAGACTTTACCGATCTACCAGAAGACCCGCCAACATGTCGTAAAAATACCTCCACTAATACCATTACACCAGTCCTGTATGAGACTATCATGAGTCTATAGTACTGAAAAATTTTAAATTGTGTGAGCCATCATCCTTCCCTCCCCCTTTCAATATGGACGGTGGGTGTTGGGGCCGAAGTGGTGCCATGTAAAGGTGTATGGTATGTAGGAAGCCTACTGGGCCTTGGTGGCAGGCTGCGAAGCCTATGCCCAGAGTCGGACACATAAAAAAAAAAATAGTTCACTGGTCCGGTCTACTGATATTCTTGACCTTGACTTCCACACTGGGACATTGGCCTTCACACTGGGACCCGCTCAGTATTCAGTTCACAGAATACAGGAGTCGTGAGCGGGACTCAGGACTTGCTCTTCCAATGAGCCGATGGAGTTACTCGCGTGATCACCCACAACACTTCAGAATTCCTTGGAGGGGGGGGGGGAAGGATGACGACAATACCGACCATCCGTCACATTTCATGATCGGTGAGCGAGTGACACGCCAGTATTGCGTGGTGGAAAGGGGGGGGGGGAGGATGACGGCTCACATAATTCATAAATTTTCATTACTATAGACTCGTGATAGACTCAATGTGATGCCCTTCCCCCTACAACTGACCACCTGAAAAAAATGACGTTCCCCAGTTACAACAGTCTCTCTCCAACAACCTCTCTCAATACACTTACATCGAAAAAAAAAAAAAAAAATCATCGTGTCTAACATCACTTTGTGCATGCGTACGTTATGCTGGATTACGTGACCATAAGAACATATTCCTACCCCCTCGAGATTTTATTATTATAAAGAGACTTAATACTAATAAATTATAGTAGAAATAAATGACATAGCAACTAGGTAACTTAATCTACATTCTGATCACGTTCACATGGAAACAGCTATACCCTGGCCACACTTTCTCACTAAACCGGGCTTTTGGTCATAAAATAAACAAAATACAACTCATTATCACATCCGGGCACTTACAACAGTCTCTGGGGAAATATAGGTGCTTGGGAATCGACCCCTAAGGAGTGTACCCGGTGATGGGTTCATGTGCTAGCTATTGTAAAATCGTCTTTCGTCTGCCACAATAAAATGGAATGTATGTTTATGACAACTGAAAAGTTAGCCTAACCTGATCTGACATGACCATACCTAGTGGTGTAGTTCCGGCAGTCACTCCCTGGCGGATCATTCTTCCACAGAGACCAAGTTTCTCTGCTGGGGTCCAGAGGAAGGTGGCCCGACTCTGGAGGATTAAGGAAGACACCCGGAATAAATATAAGAGATGCAAGAAGATGAGAAACATCATTCTACTGTAGACACTAAGTTTCTCTGCTAGGATCCTGGGTAGGTACTTCCAATCTGGAGCATTATGGAATAATACAAAGGAGAAATGTAAATATCCAAGACAAGGAGAAAGGTAAGATAAAATGAGATGATGGTCATCTGGTTTTGTTTTCGTTTATGCTTATGATGAGACTTTGTTTTAATAATGCTAATGATGAGGTTTTGTTTTAGTAATCTTCATGCTGAAACTCTGTATCATGTTTTCTGGAGTTTTACTCGTATGTGTGTGTAACAGAGAGAGAGAGAGAGAGAGAGAGAGAGAGAGAGAGAGAGAGAGAGAGAGAGAGAGAGAATGAAAGATTACATAGCACAGAGAGAGAGAAGACAATGAAAGATAACAGAGCACAATAAGAGGGCAGTACAGTATTTATAACTGAACATGTCCACAACAATGTGACACGTAAGTGTCAGGTCACCATGTGCTTCTATAGGGATGTCTATATGTACGAGTATACAATAGGGCAGCCAAGAGGGAAGGGGAGAGGATATCTCATAAACAAACAGTAATTACCACTCCCATGCTCTCCCTTGTGAGGCATAGGGACCCAGCCTACCATAGTCCAGTGTATTTGTAAGACAGAAGGCCGACCTGCTGTTCACCTTATATGATGTAATAACCCCAGCTGTCTTTTAGGGGATTCGAATTGATGTGCAGAGCAAAGAACGTTCAGAATTAGCATGGTTCTGAAAGTCAAAAACACAAACAACTGAGTATGACAATGAAAACCCGTAACCAAATAAAATAGATTATTTGGCTTCTCTTGGAACAATTCGAACACCGTATGATGCTGAAATTAAAATAATTTTTGACTCGTAATCGTCACCTATTGGAGTTTGTCTAAAATGAAATTTATATTTCATTTAGTAATTTTTATAAAGTACCGTACCTGATTTTTGCTTTTTATGTTAGCTGTAGGCTATCATTAATTATATTCTTAGACTATGAAAGATACGTGTGAGCATGAATGTATACGATAAGAGGTAACTGCCAATCCCATATTCCTCCCATCGAAGTATAGTGGCCCAAGGCTAGTCCAGAGCAATCAAGGGCAGAAGACCAGCCTATTACTCTGGTATTATTTTACAAGACAGCCTCTGTGATACGAACTGTGTAAGCAACAGCGCGATCGTACATAAAGGTTTGTTAACACGAACAGTACCGGAGAATGTTTCAAATCTTGGTAATGATGCCTTGCTAGGGCAATGATCGTGTTGACAGTCAAGTTTCCCCGTCAACACGATCACTTTTGGAGCACCTCATCGTTATTACGCTTCGAAACATGCTCCATTACTGATCATGTAAACGATCTCTAGCAGCTCTACCAGGAAGTGTACGTATACTTGAATCGTAAAAAGCATTTTGTGCCTTATAATAATACCACAATAGCCTAAGCTTGATAATGACTCCAAAACATAAAACTCCAAAGTGAATAGCAAAGAATTTTACCCTTATGCACTATTTAATTTCAATTCAAGTATATTCTTCAGAGACAATGTTCCCTGGTCAGAGGATAACAGAATCCCTTCCAACTCTAAAGGAATGCAACGATGCCAGATATATTATGACAAATGGGGAGAATGAAATTGTAATAACGTAAGGTAATTTGTTGTTACCTCCTACAACCGAGTTCAATAGGTTATCGATTCACCCATGTTTTTCTTTTTGTTTATTCACAAAATATCTATATCTATCTATCTATTTATCTATATCTATCTATCTATCTATCTATCTATATATATATTTATATATATCTATATCTACATCTATCTATCTATCTATCTATCTATATATATATATGGGTTTCAATGAAATTTTGTGGACAGGTCATGGGTCTAGGAAGAGTAGAATAAATTTGGTGGAGATCTAAGAGTTCCGGTTCAGAACTGTTTTTGTTTGTTCAAAAGATATTTTTAAGAATTACTGATGGAGTTCAGTGAAGTTTTGTGGATATATGGGTCATGGGCCAAGAAAGTGTTGATTTTATTTTGATGATCTGAGTTGTCTGGTACAGACATTGGCGCAGGTATGCGCTCTCTGAGGGCTGTTTCTTGTTCGTGTTGTGTACATGGCTGTGACTGTGCAATTAAATAATGCCTGCCTGAACAATGTTTTGTAAGAAAATATTTTTAAAAAACAGTGGATGGCAACACGACGAATTTGAATTTATAAACTTTTTTTTTTTAATGTGTTGACAACGGTGCCGAAAAAAAAAATGAGGCGTGAAGGTATGGAAACTTAATGTGCATGTGAAGAAGAACAGAACTGGCACAATATTTTCCACCTCACCTAAATATCAGGGTCCCAGCTTACCTCAAGCAGCTGTGAACTCACCCAGTCTCTGCTTGATAGTCCCGTGCAGAATCCTCTTCAGTCTCTCCACATCTGAAGTATTACAAGTACGTCACCAATAGCCCTATGAAGACTAGAATCATGTCAACTTCACTCCTGCTAATTGATATTCTTACTGTCAGCAACTATGCAAATACTGGTATAGTAACACCTCAGTGCTCTCACAAGTAGAGTAGAAAACAAAAAATACAAAGCACATCAAAAAATTCATAACTGTTTTTCTATTTAAATACGAGAACAGGCATTTAAATAAATGGAAAGTTAGATAAGAATAAAACTGAATAATACATTTCGGCAACCTTTGAAGGAAATTACCTAAAACATACAATCATGAAGCAAGGAGGAAGCTAGACAGGACGGCCATAAGTGATGTCAAAGTTAACGGCTTTTTCCCAAGCATGTCTTTTTTTTTTTTTTTTTTTTTTTTTTTCAATTACTACCAGTGACGCTGATTCACTTTCTGAGACTACCCTAATAGTGAAGGAGTTCGTGAAGGCTATGTTTAAACTTCCAGGTGTAAATCTGTCTTCCAAGCAGAATAAATTCATCAGGAAATGTAAAGTACATCGGCTGAAGGGACTGTTGGAAAATGAGTCAAGCAATGGTTTAGGATATCGCATTTCGTTGTCTCAAGCGGATGAATCGCTGCTGGGGATATGCTGTACGTCCTTCCAAATCCAAGGGGATCCTGAAACTGTTTTGATTTTTTACGATTGTTGTCATTCTCTAGAGAATAATACAGCTACATAAAACCTTCTGGCTCGAGTTGTCCCTATCATGAGAGGATTAAAGGAGACAGCGTTAACCATCTCAGACTCCTATACCTCACTCTGTCTGATAAAACTGCCTAATGTTAACTGTAACAGAATAATCCATTTGTACCGATTACGGGAGATAATGATGGCAATAATAACCTTCTAAGGTTATTGTGGTCCACTATCATTCCAAATAAAATAGTGTGGGAATAACTGAAATGGCATCACTAAAGTTGTCTCGACCATAAGATAGCAAATGAATTTTAAACAGAACTGTAGAATATGTATCGTCCATGTATGCTTTAACCTCAGAAAAAAAAATGTAGACTAATGCAGAAACATGTAGAAGAGACTGAGAATAATTTTGATACAGACTGATGTAGTATAAAAAGAGATAGACGTAGACAGGTTTAGCGCTATGTAGAATAATGTATATTAATGAAAAAAGATTCAGGTTGAAGCATAAAAGATGTAGATGAAATGAAGAGGAGCCAAATGTAGAAATATTCCGAAAATACGCGGGCATATGATGATGTAAAAAAAAAATGTACATAGATGTTGAGGGCCTTCCCAATGGCTGACGAATTTTTGGAAACTAACAGAGCAAACAGTGGGGCAGCTAAGTGCAAAATCGTTCAGCTGGTGATACAAACTGGCATTTTACATGTATATAGTTCACCTTTAGGCTGTTAATTAAGAAATTAGCGTTAGCCAAATGAAAATCCAATATGGCCACCATTTTTCAAGATGGCAATTATCTTCTTATATGCAAAGCAAACTGTCCAAAATTAATCTTTGACGGGTCAGTTCCTATGTCTTGAAACATGGAGATTCTATATTCGCAACATCTGGGTTTGTAGGATGGATTTATTCATCATTTTGGGAAGGTTTAAGACATTTTATGCCTCAGTTGCCTAATATTTTACTTGATGATTCAGTTTTCATGGTAGGTAGGCATCTGGATACATCATTATGTATTTATTCAACCTTAGAACTGGCACATACAGCTACAAACTGCAGTGCATCTCAGGCCAGACCGATAGCATTTGCATCTCCCATGGCATTCGGTTTTACATCCGCTTTTCGTAAGCTGTTGGCAACGCTTTGCATTAGGTTGGAGAGTCGTCCAGGACACCTGCCATTCCTTGTCATGCCTTGTCCACCTCCCAGTCACTAGGATTCAGGCACTGTGGTCTACATACTGTTGCCTGACTCCATACCCATCTTACCTGGAAGGAAGCACGTTTTGCATGTGGAAGGAGGGTACATTGAGTTGGTGGAATAGAGTTATATGTCCGTTGTTTTCTTGCAAACGTGTCCAGCAGTGTCTCGTTAACTCCTACAGCAGTATTGGACCTGTCAAACATTTTTTTTTTTTTATGCGAGGAAAGAGGAACCAAAGGCTGAGCCCGCAGAACAGTTCCTTCCAAGAAAACAACAAAAACAATACAAAAGAGACCCAAATTCAAGATCCGTTCATTTCGAGAAGTCTGGACACACTGCGTTTGAAAAACTGGAGATCATAGGAAGTAGGAAATGCAGACAGAGGGAGATAGTTCCAGAGTTGACCTGATGCATAAATGAAGGACTGGGTATAACGGTTAGCTGTTGCATTAAAGAGCTGGACAGAAAAGGGATGAGAGTTTGTTGCTAGACGGGTGCTACGCACCCGTCGTAGAGGTGGAGGAATACAAACAGACAGTTCAGAGTGACCATTGATGTAGCGATTGAAAAGAGATAAAGAGACAACACAGTGGCGAAGAGACAGAGGTTGAAGGGAGCCAGTCAGAGGAGGAGAGTTGATGAGACGAAAAGCCTTTGACTCCACCCTATTGAGAAGAGCGTATGTGGGAAGCCTCCCTACGCAAGAGAGTTTTACTCTAAATAGTGGCGAATAAAACCTGTGTATAAAGTCAACAACCGTGCGGGAGTAAAGAAGTCATGGAGTCGGCTTAGCACACCTAATCTCTTGGAAGCAAATTTTACAAGAGATGTAATATGAGTTATCCAAGATAAGTACCGAGTGAATGAAACCCCATTTTCAAGGATGACGCAGGATTGAGCTAGTTATTAAACATTAGTGGGTACTCCTGTGGAAGATTTTGATGGGTTTCATAGGTGTAAGAATTGAATCTTTTATGCATTAAAAACAACCAGATTATTTTTACCCTACTCAGAGATATGAGCCAAGTCAGACGTTAGGTGTGCCATAGCTTCATCCCTTGTTTGTTGAAGTAACTACTGAGATGGACGTTGCGGAAACCTAATGGGAAGGTGAAGGGTGGAATCATCAGCATACGAGTGGATAGGGTTAGATGCACAGTTTAGAAGATCATTGGTTAATAAAAGGAAGAGAGTTGGTAATCGGACAGAGCCCTGAGGAACACCTCTGTTGATAAATCTAGGAGAAGAACGATGGCCGTCTACATCAGCAGCTATAGAACTACCAGAAAGGAAGCTATAGATGAAGGCACATATAGAAGGAAAGAAACCGTAAAAGGCCAGTTTGGAAATTAAAGATTTATGCCAAACTCGATCGAAAGCCTTTGAGATGTCAAGAGCAATGGCAAAGCTTTCGCCAAAGTCCCGAAAGGAGGATGACTAGGAGTCTAAAATGTAGGTGAGAAGATCGCCAGTGGAGCGTCCCTGACGGAACCCGTACTGACGATCAGAATGAAGGTTGTGATAGGAAAGATGCTTTAAAATTTTTATGTTAAGAATAGACTCGAAAACTTTTGAGACACAGGATGTTAAAGCAGTTGGATGATAGTTAGAGGGTTGGGAATGGTCACCCTTCTTTGGGACTGGCTGAATGAGAGCAAACTTCCTGCCAGAAGGAAAGGTACAAGTTGAAAGACAAAGGTGAAGGAGTTTACCTAGGCAGGGTGTAAGCACAGAAGCACAGTTCTTGAGGACAACAGGAGGGACTCCCTCAGGCCCATATGCCTTGTTAGTATTGAGGCCAGTGATGACAGAAAATACATCAGCTGAAGAAATTTTAATGTCAGCCATGAGGAAGTCAGACGGGGGAAGTGATGGAGGAACAGCACCAGAATCGTCTAAGGTGGAATTGGAGGAGAAATTCTGAGCGAAGAGATCTGTTTTATCAGTAGAAGAAATGGCTATAGAGCCATCAGAGTACAAAAGAGGAGGAAAGGATGATGAGGTATAGTTGTTAGAAAGGTTTTTCGCAAGGTGCGGACAGCATTAGAACAAGCATGATTAAAACCAAGGCTTTCTTGCATTAGTCAAAGGATATGAGAAAGGAATGTATGCTTCCATACCCGAGAGAAAAACCTTCGTAATGCACATGGCAAACTCAGATGGCTCCCGGCCATGGAAGCAATAATCATTCCAGGAAAAAAAAGTACTGCCTGAGGGCCCCCCAATCTGCAGCTCCAAAGTGCCACAGACGACACTTCTTTCGAGGGTCCACAGGGTGCACCGGAGCGATAGAACAGTTAAGGTAATAAGGTTATGATCGGAGGAGCCCAACGGAGGGAAAAGATTAATAGTGTAAGCAGAAGAATTAGTTGTACGGTAGAGGACAAGTATGTTGGAGCTCTCTCCAAGGCAGTCAGGGATATTGGTGGGGTGCTGTACAAGCTGCTCTAGATCATTTAGGATAGAATAGATGTAGGCTTGTTCACCAGGTGGTTCAGTGAAAGGAGAGGAGAGCCAAAGGTGGAGGTGAACATTGAAATCTCGTAGAATTGGGATTTCAGAGAAAGGAGAAATGGTTAGAATTTGTTCCATCATAGAGGTAAGATAGTCGAAGAACTTTTGATAGTCAGTAGAATTAGGAGATAAGCAAACAGCGCAGATATATTTGGTCAGAGACTGACAGGAGACCCGAAGCCAGAAAGTTGAGAATTCAGAAGAATCAAATTCAGGAACACGAAAGCAAAATAGGTCGTTGTGTACATATACACAACAGCCACCATTGGCTTTGAAATGGGCATAGAGAAAGTAGGAGGATACAGAAAAGGGTTTTGCTGTCAGTTGCCTCAGACAGCTGAGTCTCTGTTAAGAAGAGGAGAGGTTTAGAGGAGGAGAGGTGGTGTTCAACAGAGAGAAAGTTAGACGATAGGCTACGCGAAAGTTGCAGAAATGAAGAAGTAAGTCAGACAGTGGTTCCAGGCAAGTTGAGTCATCACCGGGAAAGGGGTGGATGGTGGGGGCATTTATAGTCCCCCCTCCCTGGAGTTTCCAAGGCATGGTTATAGTACGCCATTTTGCTTCAATTTTAAAAGGTAGTGTAGTGTGTACTGTGCATGTAGATTGGTGCTGACAGTTAGAGAAACTTGTACTAGAGAGCATGCTGGCCTACCCCCTGTGTAACTGAAACACTGAAAAAACTTCAGCAAAAGGGGATGGTCAGGAACTAATCCCGAGGGGTGATGAAACGGGAGCTCCAGCTCTCCCTGTCATCAGCTTTCCATCCACCGTAGGAGTACTGGTGCTACTGTCTACTCCACCTACATGTTTCTGTAATGTCTGCACATCAGTGTCATCATTGACTGGTGGATGTTGGCTAAGTTTCGAGAAGATGACTGTGGCCTGTTCATACACATTCCAAATATTCCAGGCAGAATTCTCTCCTTTGCCTCGATATGCTGACACTACATCACAACCACTAAAATCATGGACGAACAGAATTCCTCTTGTTTTTTTCTAACCCAAGTACAGAGCAGATCTCATGAACGGTGGTCCATTTCAGGCTTCGTCTTTGACCAAAGTCAATACCCAGTTTTGCAAGACCCAGCCATTTCAGGGATATAACACGATACTGGTATTACAATCACATCTGTGTCATTTGCTTTAATCGTCAGTATTTTATTCCCATTTAGGACTGACTTTTTTGCATACACAAACATTCGTGTATCTGCCTCTTCATGAGTACAGGGAGATACATTGTTTAGACACATTGCTTGATTGGACTGTGCATTTTCCCCTTTGGTCACAACGATTGTGTTTGTCGTTTGGACACAAGCAATTTTGTCTGCTTGAAAATGAAGAAGCTCCGTTTTGTTGGTGTTGTCACGCAGCAAGATGTGCTAATTATTGGGTGTTTTGGTAAAGTCTATCACCCTCTTTCTCATTCCCTGCCCTCACTTTGTTCTTTTCTCAGCCTTCAGACCAGATGGAACGTAAACACCAAAAACTATATCTCAGCGCTTGTATTTTGTGGCATAAGCCTTTGCTGCAGAAATAATATCTTGCATGGCGTACTGACCGAAAGTTTTTGGTGCTCGGGGTGCCAAGGCATTCACTAATGTTGAGCCATCCATGACAATAGCATCTGCCGCTGGTTCAAGATCTGGTATCATGACTTTGGATTCAAGGATCTCGGCCAGTTAGGATTTCTTGATTACGTGAAGCTGTCCATTGTCACTCAGAGAGGCAGGGAATGGATAGTTTTCATGATGAAAGAATAATTTATGTCATGCTTCCTTCTTTGATAAGAGATGAAAAGTTAAGAGAAAAGATGGAAGTCCTCTTTCAGTATCTTTTGAGCAGGGCTGCTTGAATGTGTTTCTTTTTTGAAGAATTCAGCTATGTTCTTCTTAAATGGCTGGTAAAATGTGCATTGAACCTCGGATTCGAGTGCTTACATGAATGCATAACACTGACACACACCGTTCTCTTGGTGTGTGGCTACTAACGCAGCACTGTCAGGATTGGCAATGTCCTTTATGTCAAGGATAACAAGGTCATCTGACTCTTCCTGGAAAGGATTACCAAACTCCTGTGTAACAGTGGTTAGCTTTTCTTCTCTCTCAACAAATACCTTTTGAGCCTTTTGTGACTGATCATGATATTCACATGTTGAGCTTCATTCTTGGTATGTGATGATTTCTCAAACTCCTGAACAAGCCGGCTCACTTCAGGCCCAGCAACGTTCCATCTTTTGTGTGTTCATGGATCTTCAGTGAGGCCAATGGCTCATCCATCGCCCTTTACAACAGCATTTGCCTGTTCATGCTCTATTTGCCATGGCTGAGAACAGTCGGTTTGATTTGTGGACAACAAAGTTTCCTGCACAGAACTCACTTGTCACATAAATTATGGGAGTTGCCTTTCAAGTGATAACACGTTTCTCAGGTGTATAGAAAGCCAACGAGCATAATTCACAGTGTTTTTAGCAAAGAAATACGATGTCAGCTCTGTGAGGGCTTCGCAGTAGAGACCAAAATTTGCTTCTCTGAAAGACCGAATCGGCATGAAGATGGACAATTCCATTGTCAACGCCAGGTACCAAAACTGAAACCGGCGACTCTGCTGTTTGCGCATTCCACACCAGTCTTCCAGATTCAACAAATCAATTGACTTCTCAACAGCCTCTTTAGTATATTCCTCATAAGCTGCTGTCAAGAGCTTGTAGAGACTGCAGGCTTTTAACTGGTGTGCCTGACGTGCCTTTGTGACACTAGTGACTGACAAGAATGAATCTGCTGTACCTCGAAATGCAACACCATACTCAACGAGAGCACCTGTTCACCCACTAACTTGAAGTTCCCATGGACATCAGGGCAGCCATCTCCATATACAGACCAACAAACATGAGAACAAACTTCTTTTCACCTGACAACCCTGGCCGCTGCCAATGAATCTGCTTAGGTACTGCTTAAACTGCTAGTCTGCAGTTATGACAGGTACTTGTCCTGGACTAAGCAAATCCACTGTTTCCTTAATTTTTGCCATCACATGTTTATTGTAGCCACAGAATGAGTTTCATGTCTAAGTAGTGGCATCAAATGTGATGCTTACTTCAAATTGTGAATTTCTCTTTTTTGATGATAGGTAAGAGGACCATGCCACATGAACAGAGTCATTCACTTCTTCAGTGACTCTCGCCTTTTCAAGTCATTCATATTCATGTGTCAAGACTGGCTTGAAAAATGTGAGCGTTGAGGAGACATCTGGAGACACAGTAACAGAAGGTCTAGGATTCTTTTCAGTGAAGTGAGCTGGAGGAACATTGATGAATCACTTGGGAAGCTCTGGGATTGTTTTTATCTTACCACCTTGAATTTGCAGTGGTTGGAGTAATTGACCTTTGTTATCTGAGATGGGATGTCGCAAAACGGAAATGCTTGTCCCATGAAACGATGTCTGTGCTGTCGTGGAAGTTGGATTGTGGTCAATGTTGTCCATGGCAACTGTTGTGAATAACCTTTTCCCTTAGACAGGAGGGCATACCACACCATCTTCAACATACCTGGAGATCACAGCAACCCTCAGTTGTGCTGATATTTCTAGCAACCTGTCGTATGAAATAATCAGTCCACTGTCATGCAATATTTCAATGTTTCTTTCTGGTCTTTGCAAAAACAGACAAACCAACATAAACAGGAAATGGCGTTTCTCGGTCTTTTGAATGCCTGTGACATGCTGCTGCTTCTTTGATCCTAGCATGATAGTTTTACTGGAGTAATTGGGCCATAGCAATAGCTCCTTTCGATGCACCAAATTCCAACTGTGATTTAATGTCTGCTCCGTGCTCAATCATCCAGATAAAATGAAGATGTATTGTAGGGACTGATTCAAGACATGCTGTTTGTAAACTTTCATCAAATTTGGACTTGTGACCAAGCATGTGCCTGCGTATGATATTTGCAGCTTTAGCAAGAACTATCTCCTCAGTGTAGTCACTAGCATTACCTCAAACAAAACCAACATCTTTATGAATGGCAAGGAGTACATCTTGTCCCTTGTGATGAGCTTCTAGTTCTGGCAATTGTGTCATTAACTTGTCTTTCAGCCTGGAAGAGTTGACATTTTGGTCCTTCAATCCCAGTTGCTCAAGTCTCTGTTCATACAGTGTAGTCAACTATGTGGGCATGAATATTACTGGATCAGTACCCCCACCAACAAATTTTGTTTCATTTATATATGCAACTAATTCAGAAAATGTTATAGCTTAGATTTCGTGATCATGCGGTGTTTCGTTTTCGTTTACCTGGGCATGTTTCCTGAAATGGGCCCTCTGTTGTACAAAGACACCAGACAAGCAGGGTGATATTATAATACCGGGGCCACAACATCTCCACTGAGCTGTGCCAACAGTCTTCCATCACCCAGGTTTCGAGCACACTTATTCAGTCTATCATTCAGTTGCACTGCCAGGGCTTGTCTAAGCAATGAAACAGGTATTTGTTTCTCGCAAAGAAAGCATTCTGAAACATTTGACTTAGTTCTCTACACTTTTGTTTGTCGTTCTCTGCTTGTTTTAGTTGTTGCTCTTCTTTTTCTGATCCTTTGCAGCTTTGTCTTGTTAATCATGAGCCTACAGCTTTGATGATATTTTGCCCTGTACCTCCTCAAAGCTGCTTCAGTACCGTCACCTTCGTCTAATCGGACAGGATCAAGAGTGATTGGTAAAGCATTCACGGCTTTGAACTGAGGGACATTTTCTGCAATCATACTCTCGGCATCCTGTACTGTACCATATGAAATTGATGGACATTTAAAATCTTCCTTTTTGTCCAGTTGACAAAGACAGCATTTGTTCCAATCTGTTCGCCCCTTGGACAGAGATTCTCTAATGTCAGCCATATTCAAGAATATATGGAAATAAACAATTAAAGGCTGAGGGTTTACCCTTTTACCATTTGCAAGCACTTTTTTCTATGTAATACAACTAGGTTCATGCATTAAATTGCCCAACACCAAACCCAATCGTTCTATGTAATACAACTAGGTTCATGCATTAAATTGCCCAACACCAAGCCCAATCGTTTATTCAGTGTCATTCAAGTCCCGTGAGATCTGTACACCATCCAGATGACTAAAGCCCCATCATCCTTGGCTTGGCTTTCCCGCGCTGGCACATCCTGTCAGTTCAGGTGCGAATATCTGACTGACATGGGGGCTAATTAGATATCATTTGGGACACTTAACTGTATTACTTTGCAGAAGCTGACACTGAACTCCAAGTTGAGTTTCAGAGCAGTGATGACACCTGTGTACCCTGGTAGTGCATGATGTTCACTCATATAATTGCCTTTAAAGGTAGATTATTAAAGTGGTTAACGTTATTTTTATATCAACTAACCCGTGATGAGTCCCTGTGCAAAATTTGGTGCTTTTATCACAATGTGAACGATTCCGCCAAAATTTGCACTTAGCTGCCCCTGTAAAATGGCAAGATCATCTTAAAAAGTTTTGAAACAATTTAAGCCAAAGTTATTGGGAGGGTTAAGCACAAGGCATAGATAAAGCTATTCATTTTTAAGAGCAGCCAGTCAAAGGTCAGATTATATGGAAGGTTCAAAGTCTAGGCCTAATAGGCAAAAGGACACAGATTCCATCTGTTCAAAACTTGCTGGAAGGGGTGAATGTCAGACACGGAAGAAAAATGACTATTTCAGAACAATAAGTGAAATGTCAGCGTCACAAGATAAGGTACGTTCAGTTTTGATCCAGTTTGGACACACTTTAATAGAGCGTTTAAGTCCTGGGCAGCCATCCAGTCTTGCTATTTTGAAAACAATCAATCGCACACCAAAGTCACTGGAGGAAATCAAATGCTTGGCTCTTCGACATTTTCGTATCAAAGGGTTGGTGTAGCTCTGTGAATGCTCCCTCTTGTAATTTTGTTCCTTCTTCCTCCAGAGGATTTTACTCAAATCAGAAAAAAATGTCCTCTCGTACTAATGACGTAAATGAGTATCTAACTGTTTATATATATATATATATATATATATATATACAGTATCTATCTATCTATCTATATATATTCTTAGAGGCACACGAGATTGAAAGATATTGCACATTTTCCATTACTGAGTTTCTTATGTCCGATTTCTATTTGCCATACAATTTTTCGGTGATCATCTGGAGTTCCCCAAATGGCAGCAACGTTTCAAAATCATCTTGTTCCATCATCAGGCTGGATCTGATGGTTCTGTTGTTGCTCTTGTTGGTTGAGGCTTTATGGCCATCGCCCACATTGAGGGACATTATGCCAATTAGGAATATAGAACAAAAAGGCAAAAGGCAGGAGACAATCTATGGTGCCAGGCGGTCAGACAGCATGAAATATAAGGCTCACAGATCAGCATGGCATACCGTCCCCCCCCGGACAATTAGGCTTGATGGAACCCCCTCACCCAGATCGTCCACCGGAAGAAGATTGTAGAGGGTCTTGGAGGTCGATTCTCTGGAATGGTACAACCGGTTGTGGGCGCTGAGGGTCAGGAGGTGTCGGTAATCAGGCACATCGAGCCAAATTGTAGAGACCTTGAGTAGAGGGCGAGATGGACGGCCCCCTGCAGCTGAAGGAGGGGAGAAAGCAACAGCATCCACATCGGCCGAGGAGTCGGTCGACGCATCCTCGGTCATAAAAGCGGAGTCGGAAGACGAGTCCTGTCCCCTCCCAGTCACTGGTTGTCGCCAGGAGGGTCGAGAGCCGTGTCTGTAGTCTGGTCCGGAGTTGGGTCGGTGATCGATGATGGGCAGTTTCGCCAATTTAAAGGGCCATCAAGCTGCAGCCCCTTCCTTCGGGTCTTGCAGGAAGCCATAGGCTGTGGCTGTGAAGCCTGATGCTGTGACAACAACAGGAATCTGGACTCACATCACAGGCAAGGCACACAGGGATGACAAGGTGGGATAGATTATTCTCCTCAAATCTTGGGGAGAAGAATGTGCAGTGCACCCTCATCTCCCCAACAAAAAGTTGTTGCCATCGCCACACACATCTCGACGATGGTGCTAATATCTCCAGGACTCCCAAGAACCCTGACCCGATGTTCCCAGCCACAGCTGCGCTGCAATGCATGGGTGGAACCCTGCACGGCCGCATCCCCCAGCCCACTAAAATCCCTGGTCTCAAGATCCTTACTAGTCCCAACGATGGCAAACTCCAACGCCTCACCATCCCCAAGAGATCGTTGTTGATGCCATGGATTAGGTGCAACTACAGCTTGGCAGTACACAAAAACATCAGTGCCAGTATCCTGACACTTGATGAACTTGTACCCCTCCCTGCAGTTGAACCAAACCATGGTCCCCTTGACTGGCAACACAGGCATGGATTGTCTATGAAAAGCGCCCCTCAACCAGTTGCAGGCTGTAGCAGGAGAGCGCCAGGAAAGATGTGAGCTCCAAGACTGCTGAGCTCGATCTCACCTGATGGTTCTGTCGTGGGTGGCTTCTTATATATGATTCAGGTGAATCAGGTGGGGACAGGTGGACGGAGTTGATCAGTTAAGCTGATTGCTCATTGGCTGCTTCATTGACTAAGCTTATGTGGCATTTTGAGGATGGTGGGATTTAGAAATCTTCAACATGTGTGTTTATCATAGGTTGTTTTGTGATAATAAATATTGTCTATGGAAACAAGAGACGGCAAGGGTCTGGTTCTCTGTCAGTTATTTTGGTGTTCTCATCCATGTCTTGTTGTGTCAGGTGGGAGTTGTGCAGGGTGTAGTAGTGGTTCTTGATGACTTCATTCTATAGTGGCAGGTGAGGCATCTTGACAGTCTGGTCCGTGTCATTCCAATGTATGAGTGAGATCCACACTCCTCACTCTCGCAGTTATGCTAGTAAATGACATAGTCCTCCTGAAGGGGCGTCTTGGTCATGGCTGGTTGGTTACGAGGTAGACGGTGGGCTGTTTTCCTTGTTTTGTTGTAAACGATCAGGACAATGCCGTCCTGGATCTGTAGGGAGTACATTTCTGTGTACAATGTCCTTGATTTTATCTCTCTTGTGGTCTGTATATATGTGGTTTCTGTAGTATATTTTGATGAATTCACAAGTTGTGGGTGTAGTGGTGTCTTGGTGAGTATACCATTTGTCCATGTGTCTCTTAATTACATTGGTGTTAGTGTAACCGTTGTTAACGAGGACTTGAGTCACGCATTCGAGTTCCTGGTGGGCATCATTCCAAGTGGAGCAGTAGGAGTGGGCTTTCCTGACATAGGTGCTGATGGTGAAGCTACACAATACACAGCCTCGGAGTCCCCAGGAGGGGGGGAACATACATGCCCCTATCTTCCGCCCCTCTCCCAGTGATGACTTGAGCTGCCTGGAACCACTGTCTGACTCACTTCTTCTTCATTTCTGCAACATTCGTGGCCTTTCCTCTAACTTACGCTCTGTTGAGCACCACTCTCTCCTCCTCTAAACCTCACCTTCTTTTTCTGAGACTCAGCTGTGTGAGGCAACTGACAGCAAACCCTTCTCTGTATCCTCCTACTTTCTCTAAACTCATTTCAAAGCCAAAGGTGGCTGTTGTGTATATATATACGCAACGACTTATCTTGCTCGCGTGTTCCTGAACTTGATTCTTCTGAATTCTCTACTCTCTGACTTCGGCTTTCCTGTCATTCTCTGACTAAATATATCTGCGCTGTTTACTTATTCCCTAATTCTACTGACTATCAAAAATTCTTCGACTTCTTACTTCTACAATGGAACACATTCTAGCCATTTCTCCTTTCTCTGAAATCTTCATTCTAGGAGATTTCAATGTTCACCACCACCTTTGGCTCTCCTCTCCTTTCACTGATCCACCTGGTGAACAAGCCTACATCTTTTCAATCCTTAATGACCTATAGCAGTTTGTACAGCATCCTTCCCATATCCCTGACCGCCTTGGAGAGAGTTCCAACATACTTGACCTCTACCTTACAACTAATCCTTCTGCTTCCATTATTATTCTTTTCTCTCTGTTGGGCTCCTCTGGTCACAACCTTATCACCTTAACCTGTCCTATTACTCCAGTACGGCCTGCGGACCCTCCAAAGAAACGTCGTCTGTGGCACTTTGGAGCTAAGGATTGGGATGCCCTCAGGTAGTACTTCTTTTATTTTCCCTGGAATGATTATTGTTTCCATGGCCAGGAGCCATCTCAATGGGCCTTGCACATTACAAAGGTTTTTCTCTCGGGCATGGAAGCATACATTCCTTTCTCATATCCTCTGAAAAATGCAAGAAAGCCTTGGTTTAATCACGCTTGTTCTAATGCTGTCCGCAACAAGGACAGGGCCTATAAAAGGTACCAGAGCTAACCCACCCCTGAATCACATCATTTGTACGTTTCTGCCCGGAATCGTGCTAAGACTGTTCTTCGCTCTGCTAAAAAAAAATTCATCCATACTAAATGCTCTCAACTCTCCAACTCAAATTTTTCCCGCTCCTTCTGGCACCGCGCCAAAAACCTTTCTAACAACTTTACTTCATCATCCCTCCCTTCTCTTTTCTACTCTAATGGTTCTGTAGCTATTTCTTCTACTGATACAGCAGATCTCTTCGCACAGCATTTCTCCTCCAATTCCACCTTAGACGATTCCGGTGCTGGTCCTCCATCACTTCCCCCTCTGACTTCCTCATGGCTGACATTAAAATTTCTTCAGCTGATGTATTTTCTGCCATCACTGGCCTCAATACTAACAAGGCATATGGGTCTGATGGAGTCCCTCCTGTTGTTCTCAAGAACTGTGCTTCTGTGCTTACACCCTGCCTAGGCAAACTCTTTCGCCTTTGTCTTTCAACTTGTACAACTCCTGACAGAAATTCGTAATACAGGGTAATCTGCCACTAGAGGTCAGGTTAATCGCACACGTCTACCCCCATGTCTCCCCCTCCTTATCCCCACCAAAACACTGATTCATTAGGCTGATGGATCGGAGATATGAAGCTTCGGTCACTCTCACGTCTTGCCTTATGTAATGTTTTATTTATTCTACTATCTGGTGTATTATCAAGTGCAAAGATCCATCTTCAGTTCCATGAAAAGTAATTATATCGAAGTTTTAGCAGATTACAGTACAATCACCGTAATTTATAGAGTTTGGCTTCCAAATATTTATCCAACGTGTTATAAGCGATAGACTAAAATCCATGTAACAGTTAAAAGTTATTTGGCCACATAAGTCCCTCTCCTGCCTTGTCATCAGGACAGCCACATATACACCCACCTACTTATCCACCTACCCACTCTACCCATCCAACACAACCCACCAACTTCATCCCCACCACCCACCCAGCCCACCGATCCCTGCTATCCACCCTGCTAACTCACGAATGTCATACACGAAGCTCACCCAACAATGCCAGTCAACACATTCACTCATTCACTCCTCCACCCTGAACCCATCCAGCCACCCAACCCAATTACCCACTTAGATCATCCCGACCACGCAATCGTCTCAGCCACCCTGGGTACCAACTGTGCCCACTCACCCTGGTGACTCACTCTCCACACATCCCAACAACCTATCTTGCCCACCGACCCCTACCACCCACCCTCTCCACTCACGAATTCCACCCACCCAGCTTACCCAACAATGCCATTCATCTCATCCATCCACACAACCCTCCTACCTCTCCCTGAACACTCCCCACCCACCTCACCCTACCCATCCACCCATCCTGTCCACCCACTCCTCCCACCGACCAACCCGCCCATCCACATGCCCAACCACCCTTCTTACCCAACCCCATTCACTCATTTGAACCAGACTTATCCATCAAAACTCACCTTATCCAAACCTAACTTACCGACCCCTTTCCCGACCACCCACATATCCAGCCACCTACCCACCCCGCCCACCAAACGCATCCACTCACTAACCAATTTACCCCTACAACCCACCCAAAACCACTCCACACACCACACCCAACAACTGTCCCCCCCCCCTCTCCACCATTACCACTGTCCACCCACCCTGGCGATGCACCGAACTACCACACCCACCAACTCAACGTCATCAACTCCACCCATCCAACCAACTGACACACACACACACACACACACACACACACACACACACACACACACACACACACACACAGGGAGAGAGTAGTTCACAACAACTTCACTCACTAATCATCCTCAGTGGTTATTTATCCCCAAGGAAGATTGGCCCAACGTCTTGCGAATTACTGTTTAATGGCTGACTATATAATCATTGGACAGTATAAACAGCATGTAACATTGAAACTAGCATAGTTATGATATTAATATTTTACCAAAGTATTCGCTCAATAAAATTATTGCCAATTGGATGGCATACCATGGAATCCTAATGGAAATACATCCATAATATAGCTGAATTAAAGGGTATATGTCGGAGATACGAGTCAGTGCACTGTGCAAGCTGCTACTAGAACAATACTAGACACTTCCACACCTCATCCGTCCCTTTCACCGTCCCCAAATCCTCCCTCCCTCCTTTCCCACCCTTCCGCATCTGTGTGTGTGTGTGTGTGTGTGTGTGTGTGTGTGTGTGTGTGTGTGTGTGTGTGTGTGTGTGTGTGTGTGCATATATCTGTTCTTACCTAATTGTATCTTTACAGGAGTGAGTCAAGCTCGTACCGTCCTGAGTATTAAACCATTTTTATCATACATATCCTTAAATTTATGAATAGTTTTGGCACGCATTATTTTATTCGGTAGCGCATTCCACTGATCAATTGCCCTATTTGGGAAACTGAATTTCCTTACGTCTTTCGCACCTCTGTTTTTATACCTTTTTTTTTTTTTTTCAGTGTCCTACTAATGTTTCCCCATAGGTTATATCTCATTGATGTCTATTCTTTCTTTCCCTGAGATGTATTTATATAGCGTCATCATGTTTCCTTTTCCTTCTCGCTTGTAATATTGGTTGGTTCAGTTTTTCTAGTCTTTCTTCATAGCTTAGATCCTTTAAGCTTGGTACCCATCTTGTAGCAGCCCATTGTACTTTTTCTGTCTTATCTATGTGTTTTTTGAAATGAGGATTCCAGACCACTGATGCAAATACGAGGGTTGGTCTGATGAAGTAATTATCTTTCTCGGCATGCCTTCATTTATTTATGTGAATGCTATTCTCATTTTAGCAAACAGTGTGTGCATGTTTCGTACCTTCTCATTTATGTGGTCTGCTGGAGAAAAAGTCTTAGGTCCTACTCCTTTTCTGATATGTGTAGGGATGAACTTCCAATCTTATAATCCCGATCTGGTCCTTCTCCACTTTTACCAAACTTAATTACATGGCATTTGTCCACATTGACTCTCGTTTGCCATTTATTTCTCCAATTATGAAGCTTGTTTAAATCTTCTTGTAGCTCTTTGCCAGAGTCTGTTTCTATTTCTCCTTTGTATTTCTGCAGCATCAGCAAACATATTTAGATAACATCCCTTTCAAATATTCCTGGGTAGCCTATATCATTAATATGTACTAAAAACATAATTGGTGCCATCACTGAACCCTGTGGAACTCTGCTAGTCACTTCCCTCCATGATGAGTAATTACTCCTTAGCACTGTTCTCATTTTCCTGTTCTGAGAAAATCCTGCATCCAACAGAACAGATTACCTTGGATTCCTCCTTGATAGTACAGCTTCCATAAAAGTCTTTGGTGCGGCATTCTGTCAAATGCTTCCTTAACATAAAAATAGATACCGTCCACCCATCCTTCCCTTTTCCGTAGTGTTTGTGCAACTGTATCATAGTAGCTTAATAGATTTGTAACACATGATTTTCCTTTTCTAAAACCAAACTGCCTTTCTGTTAGCATATTGGATTACTGCAGTTGGTTTACCTAAATTTTTCTCATTAGTTTTTCTAGTACCTTGCATACAACACTGGTCAGAGATGAGTGGATTTTTTTTATTTCCTTTCTTGAATAAGGGAACAATGTTTGTGTGTGCATTTATCTGTGTGTGTGTGTGTGTGTGTGTGTGTGTGTGTGTGTGTGTGTGTGTGTGTTTCTGTTTGTCTGTCTGTCTGTTTATGCGTGTTTTTTTTCTCTCTCTCTCTCTCTCTCTCTCTCTGTATGCGCCAGTGTGTGTGTGTGTCTGTGTGTGTGTGTGCGTTTCTGTCTGTCTGTCTATTTGTCTGTTTATGAGTGTTTTTTTTTTTTTCTCTCTCTCTCTGTGTTTCTGTCTGTCTGTCTGTTTATGCGTGTCTCTCTCTCTCTCTCTCTCTCTCTCTCTCTCTCTCTCTTTCTTTATGCGACAGTGTGTGTGTGTGTGTGTGTGTGTGTGTGTGTGTGTGTGTGTGTGTGTGTGTTTCTGTCCGTCTGTCTGTTTGTTTATGTGTGTTCTCTCTCTCTCTCTCTCTCTCTCTCTCTCTCTCTCTCTCTCTCTCTCTGTATGTGTTTCTGTCTGTCTGTCTGTCTGTTTATGCGTGTTTTCTGTGTGTGTGTGTGTGTGTGTGTGTGTGTGTGTGTGTGTGTGTTTCTGTCCGTCTGTCTGTTTGTTTATGTGTGTTTCTCTCTCTCTCTCTCTCTCTCTCTCTGTATGTGTTTCTGTCTGTCTGTTTATGCGTGTTTTCTGTGTGTGTGTGTGTGTGTGTGTGTGTGTGTGTGTGTGTGTGTGTGTGTGTGTGTGTGTGTGTGTGTGTGTGTGTGTGTGTGTGTGTGTGTGTGTGAGTCAGTTGGTTAGGTGGGTGGAGTTGATGAGGATGAGTTGGTTGGTGTGGTATTTCGGTGCATCGCAAGGGTGGGTGGACAGTGGTAATGGTGGAGAGGGGGGGGGAGGCAGTTGTTGGGTGTGGTGTGTGGAGTGGTTCTGGGTGGGTTGTAGAGGTAAATGGGTTAATGAGTGGATGCGTTTGGTGGACTGGGTGGCTAGGTGGCTGGATATGTGGGTGGTCGTGGAGGAGTCGGTAAGTTGGGTTTGGATAAGATGAGTTTGATGGATAAGTTGGGTTCAAATGAGTGAATGGGGTGGCGGAGTGAATGGGGTTCGGTAAGAAGGGTGGTTGGGGAAGAGGATGGGCGGGTGGGTCGGTGGGATGAGTGGGTGTACAGGATGGGTGGATGGGCAGGGTGAGGTGGGTGGGGAGTGTTCAGGGAAAGGTGGGAGGGTTGTGTGGATGGATGAGATAGATGGCATTGTTGGGTGAGCAGGGTGGGTGGAATTCGTGAGGGGTGAGGGTGGGTGGTAAGGGTCGGTGGGCAAGATAGGTTGTTGGGATGCGTCGCCAGGGTGAGTGGGCACCGTTGGTAGCCAGAGTGGCTGAGACGATTGCGTGGTCGGGATGGTCTAAGTGTGTAGTTGGGTTGGGTGGGTGGATGGGCTCAGGGTAGAGAAATGAATGAGAGAATGTGTTGACTGGCATTGTTGGGTGAGCTTCATGTATGGCATTCGTGGGTTAGCAGGGTGGATAGCAGGGATCGGTGGGCAGGGTGAGTGGCCGGAATGAGGTTGGTGGGTTGTGTTGGATGAGTAGAGGGGGTAAGTGGATAAGTATGTGGGTGTATATGTGGCTGACCTGATGACAAGGCAGGAGATGGACTTATGTGGCCAAATAATTTTTAACTGTTACTTGGATTTTAGTCTATTGCTTAGAACACGTTGGATAACTATTTGGAAACCAGACTCTATACATTAAAGTCATTGTATTGAAATCTGCTAAAACTTCGATATAATTACTTCTCATGGAACTGAAGATGGATCTGTGCACTTGATAATACACCTAATAGTAGAATAAATAAAACTAACATTACATGCGGCAAGACGTGAGAATGAGGGAAGCTTCATATATCCGATCCATCCGCCTAACGAATCAGCATTTTGGTGGGGGTAAGGAGGGGGAGTTAGGGGATAGATGTGTGCGATTAACCTGACCTCTGGTGGCAGATTATCCTGTATCACGAATTTCTGTCCGGAGTTGTACCTTTCCTTCTTGCTGGAAGTTTGCCCTCATTCAGCCAGTCCCAAAGAAGGGAGACCATTCCCAGCCCTCTAACTATCACTGAAATTGCTTTAACATCCGGTATCTCAAAAGATTTCGAGTCAATTCTTAATCGAAAAATTTTAAAGCATCATTCCTATCACAACCTTCTTGCTGATCGTCAGTATGGGTTCTGTCAGGGACGCTCCACTGGCGATCTTCTCACCTACCTTTCAGACACCTGGTCATCCTCCTTTTGGGACCTTGGCGAAAGCTTTGCCATTGCACTTGACATCTCAAAGGCTTTATCTTTAATTTCCAAACTGCCTTCTTACGGATTCTATCCTTCTATCTGTGTCTTCAGCTATAGCTTCTTTTCTGGTCGTTCTATAGCCGCTGTTGTAGACGGCCATCGTTCTTCTCCTAGATCTATCAATAGTGGTGTTCCTCAGGGCTCTGTCCTATCACCAACTCTCTTCCTTTTATTCATCAATGACCTTCTAAGCCGTACATCTAACCCTATCCACTCATACGCTGATGTCTCCACCCTTCACCTTTCCATTCGGTTCCCACAAAGCCCATCTCAGCAGTTACTTCAACAAACAAGGGATGAGGCTATGGCACACCTAATGTCTGACTTGGCTCGTATCTCTGACTGGGGTAAAAATAATCTTGTTGCTGTTAATGCATCTAACACTCAGTTCATACACCTATCAACCCGTCAAAATCTTCCACAGGTATACCCACTAATGTTTAATAATATTCAGCTTAATCCTGTATCGTCCTTGAACATGCTTGGGGTTTCATTTACTCGGGACTTGTCTTGGAAAGATCAAATTACATCTCTTGTAGGATCTGCTTTCAAGAGATTGGGTGTGCTAAGCCGACTCCATTCTTTCTTTGCCCCTGCACAATTGCTGACTCTATACAGGGGTTTTATCCGCCCCTGTGTGGAGTAAACTCTCATGTGTGGGGAGGCTTCCCACATACAGCTCTTCTCAATAGGGTGAAGTCAAAGGCTTTTCGTCTCATTAACTCTCCTCCTCTTACTGACTCCCTTCAACCTCTGTCTCTTTGCCGCACTGTTGCATCTTTATCTCTTTTCTGTTGCCACTTTAATGGTCACTGCTCCTCTGAGCTGTCTGCATGCGTTCCTCCGCCTCTGCGACGGGCGCCACGTGCCCGTCTGGCAGCAAGCTCTCATCCCTTTTCTGTCCAGCTCTCTAATGCAGGAGTTGACCGTTGCTCCCAGTCCTTCATTTGTGCAGCAGGTCAACTCTGGAACTGTCTCCCTCTGTCTGTGTTTCCTGCTGCCTATGATCTCCAGTCTTTCAAGCGCAGTGTGTCCTGGCATGCATGGGTCCCGTGTTGGACCAAAAACGTGTTGGACAAACAACAGAGCTTATGGGGAAAAATGAATTATGGCAGCAACCCTAGGAAAAGTCACCTTATATACCGTACATACCATATACCTATATATATATTAGTACTGCTGTAATTATAATGAATGGATCTTGAATTTGGCTCTCTCTTGTATTTTGTTTTTCTCTTGGAGGGAACTCTTATTGCGGGCTCATGGCCTTTGCTTCCTTCTTCCTCGCATTAAAAAAAAAAAATAAAAAAATAAAAAAACTCCACTAAAAATCACAATAACAGATTGGGGGAGAGTAAAAATGACTTTGAGGGCATACAAAATCACAGGCAGTGCCGCCATATACACTGAAGAAATACCAAGAAGGCTACCGCCCCTACTAAAGGAAGGGAAGACAACACCAAAGCCTACTCCAGCATCAGTCTTAAACCCGCCTTTATAGACGGGGACAGAACCCTTATGAGTGGAGGCATTTTCTAAAAAGAGAGGGACACCTGAGAGGGAAGTGAGCCCTTTTTACCAACAATGGACCTACAAAATGTCATATGAGGGAGTAGCCAAATACCCACCCTTGGGATCCGATGTGGACAAACATAACAGACCGGACCCTATAAACAAGGGGCTTTGGGAAACTAGGATGGGTGTCACAAACAGAATACTAGGAATATTGGGAGATGATGAACGCAGATATTGAGTCTGGAATGCGGTGACGACAATGCCAACACCTCATCATCAATGGCTGGCGTCACAAATCCAAGGGGAGCACACGAGCATCTACCAACAAACTTGAAATTGGGGATGGCCTGAATGCCCCGGCTGCCAGACGTACACCTGCATGATGCACAGAATTTAACAACCGGAGACGGGCATCTCTTGCAGAGGAGTAGATCTCACACCCATATTCATGTTTAAGAAGAATAAGAGACCTATGCAAGAGGAGGAGGGTCTGACGGTTAGCACCCCAAGAGGTACAGTATGAGCCAAAACCCTCAAAAGACTCAAAGCTTTAAGACAAGTCACCTTAACAGAACGAATATGAGGAACCCATGGTAGTCGTCTATCAAACAGAAGACCCAGAAACCGCATCTCTTCAACAGAGGATATGAATAAAAATAGGCAAGCACCCACGAAGACCAAATTCATGAAGAGAGAGTAAAATGTCATGACGCCAAGCAGTGCCATATGCCTTCTCCAGATCAAAGAAGACTGTGGCCTGGTGTTGGTTAGTGGGGAAAGCCTCACAGACAAAAGATTCCAAGGACAGTAGTGCATCAGAGGTAGATTCCATTTTTTGAAAACCATACTGGGCAGGGGTAAGAAGTCACTTCTTTCGAAAAACCAGCCTAACATTGGCCATCTTTTCCAGAACTTTACATATACAAGAACTCACAGAAATAGGACAATAATTCATCCCCTGTAGGTGGTCCTTACCTGGTTTGGGGATGGGGATAACCACAGCAACACCCCAACAAGCTGGAAACTACCCTGAACACCAGATTTTATTAAATGATGAAAGCAAAAACAAAAGGACTCATCAGACAGGTGGCGTGAAAAGGCATAAGGAGTCTCATCACAACCAGGAGAGGAATCATGGCACTGCGACAGAACCGCCTAGAGTTCAGCAATAGAAAATGGAACATTGTAAGACTCTCCCCCAGAAGAGGCAAAACTGAGACCACGAAACTCTAGGCACCAACGGTGGCAAGCCGAAGGCGTATCTGCATCCTTCTGTGACACACTGGCAAAATGATCGACAAGCAACTCTGCAACAGCAAAATGATCAGCCATAGTTCCACCTGCTGCAAATAAAACAGGAGGGGAGGGAACAGTAAATTTTCCTGAAATTTTCCTTACCCGGTTCCACATCTGAAAGATGGAAGTCCTCGAATTGATGGAGGAAACATTACCATTCCAAGATGAACGCCTGGCCTCCTTTAAAACCCACCTCATATGAGTTCATGCCCTCTGATACGCCACCAAATACTGAGGATCCCCACGATGACAACTAAGTCGAGAGAAGGCGACTTGTTTGGCTCTCACTGCAGAACTGCACTCAAAGATCCACCAAGGAACTAGAGGTTTAGGAAATTGATCCCTCGTTCTTGGAATAGATAAAAAGGCTACTGAGTGCAACAAGTCATTGAAATATGACACTGCCTCATTAAGACAGCAAAACTCATTGACAGAAACGGAAGTGGAACTTAATTCTCAGAAACGTGGCCAGTCAGCCTTACCCAGAAGCCAGCGAGGACAACATGACTGAGGTCCACCTGCACTAGCAGTTAAGAGTAATGGAAAATTATCACTGCCTTACAGGTGTGGCAACACATCCCTGTTAAAATCTAAAACAGCATCAGCTGAGCATAAGGACAAATAATTGCAGCAAAAGTTCTAGTCTGGCTATGGAAATAAGTGGTTTTATCGGAGATGAACATGCCCAACTCCTTATCTTCTAATATAGAGGCCAGCAGGACACCCCAAGGGTTGACCTCAATGTTTCCCCATAGTGGATAGTGACCATTCATATCTCCCAGTAACAGAAAGGGAGAAGGAAGGCCATGAATAAGGCACTCCAGATCTGCCCTTTCAACAGTAGCACTAGGAGGAAGATAAAAACTGCAAACTCTATACTGCCGTCATAAAAACATCTGGACAGCAACAGCCTGAAGGGGAGTCGAGATGTCTAGATGACTGCATGGAATATCCTGGCAAAGGAAGATCGCAGCACCTCCCTGAAGACCTTGGCCTGGCATAGGATCAGAGTAAAAGGCATGGTAGCCAGAAGGACCGGAAGGAACAGCATCACCTACCATGGTCTCCTGGATGCACATGCACAGAGGAGTAAATTGAGAAACAAGATGACACAGTTCCTCATAGTTAGCACGTAAACCCCGACAGTTCCACTGGATGATAGAATCCATAGTGAAGGGATGATGATTAAGTGCGGGACTGTACACCTGACGGGCGAGTAGGTTTGGGCTGATACTTATGAAAGCCCCTCGGAGAAGCCTGCCCAACACCAGAAACCTGCACCCTCTGTCGAACATCCAAAGGCAAACATGAAGATGAGGAGGTAAGTTTTACAACACTCCTTCTTGGAGTGGGCATTTCAGTTTGTCTGGAAGGCGGCTTGGGGGCCACCTTAGGAGATGTAGGACTGCCAGTGCCCCCACCAGAAGCCTCAGAAGTGGAAGTAGAGGCCACATGACTCGAATCATTTGAGGAGGCCATCCTATCCTTCAGATCTGAAGCACCAACGAGCTGTCCAACAACATCCCCAGGTGGGGACCCAACCAGAGGTGAATCTTCAGCTTCAACTGTCACCTGGCTAGATCCCTCAGCCTGCTGGGCAGAAGGAACAGGAGAGGTGTTGACACAGGGTTCGATAACAAAGACCTTAGCTGGCCAGTCTTCATGCTCAGAGGAATCTGACGAACAACAGTGACATTTGCAGGTACAGATGGAGCCTCGGATATACTGGGTAAGACGGGAGAAGGAGTCCGGTCAATGTGGTCATCTGCCACCATCACAAAAGTGTGCAAGCAGTCAGCCACCGAAGTAGGGGCGGAAACAGTCAGAGTAGGGGGTGGGTGAGGTTCATTTTCACAAACAGTATGAATGACGGGGACAGCATCCCGCAAAGCACTAGGTGATGGAGTGGGCACTGGATTGGGCCGAAGCCATCTCTGAGACAGGGTGGTGCGCTGGCATTCCAGAAAGGACAGAAGAATAATTAACGATAGGCTGGAAGAAGCGAGCCTGGGCTCTCTTCTTAGCCTCAGGAAACGAAACCTTTTCAAGTGTTTGAATTGACAAAATCTCCTTTTTCAGGCAGTAGCAAGGACAGTTTTTAGAAGATATGGCATGAGGGCCCCCACAGTGATAGCATTTAAGGGGTCCTGGGCAGTCACTGGTATGACTAGGTCAACCACAGGAGATACAGACACCAGGAAGGCCAGCCTGTGCATGGTGGCAAAATCGGCTAACATGTCCATACCCCTTGTAGTGGAAGCAACGCTTTGGGGTTGGCACATACCGCTTCACAGGAAGCGATATCCATGCCAGTTTCACGGATCTAGGCAACATCAATTTGTCAAAAGTCAAGAACAATGTTAGTAGTCGGGGTCAAAATTCCATCTATCTTTTTCTGAAGGTGCTCAAAATTCACCACACCAAACGACCACAGCTCCTACAGCAGTCGCTACTCTGAGTATCGGAGAATGTCACGGGAGAAAACGATTCACCTACATTGGTTAAAGGTTCCATGAGGAACACAGAGCCAGCAACAGAGGTCAGAGTCACTAGGTGGGAGCTCTCTTCTGGGGAGGACACCTCAGTTAGAATGCTTCCATTCCCCTGGAATGAGATCTTGGGCTCTCTTCCACAAGCCAATACTATGGCATGGTGCAACTCGAAGATATCAATATCTAGGACTGACCTCCTACGGAGGATTTCAGCACCAGATATTTTGCACATAATGCCAGTGCTGACTCTTCTGTGCTCAACCTCAAAGCTATACCTACCCGATGTGACTGTCTACCAGTCCCAGCTGAACGCTGGAGCAAATGAGGACATTCACCAAGAGCCTAGTAAGGCTACAAGGTGGCAATAAGGGAGTTCCCAGGGACAAAGCCAGAGTCGTCAATGCAATATTGTTTATCAGCAGCCATACGCATCTACAAAAACTTCATTCCCCCACCCCTCCACCCACCATGGAGCCCAACAAGGGGAGGTCTTATACCAGAAACAACACCACTGGCGAGGGTAGCAGGAGAGTATACACGTCTAACCACCGGGGGACTTGGGCGAGGGTGACTCCAGGACAATAGGAGCTACCGGGCCCCCCAATGCCCATTTGACCCTAGCCAACGCATGACCAGCCAATTGACTTGGTCAGGCCCAACCAGGCTACCCGTCTAGTCAGAATAAGGGACCAAAGAGGTGTATTGCTAGCTGCAGGGTACATCGTGCAGCATTTGCATTGTGCAGCATCACTCAACCCCAAGGACTCCTGTCTTCCAGCATTACGAGATGCCACAGATGGCAGACACATGGGGAGGCAACAATCCCTAGATGGCAAATGGGCAGGGACTAACATCACCAACAGGCCTTCTCCACCAGTGATGTAGGGGGTGCTTGGTTCACGTAGCTGAAAAATGCCAAACCCTACAAAGATAGGCAGGCCTCCAAAGTAGGTGGCACTGCCCAACCACGCTTCAAGCCCTGCCACCACGTCGAGGTGACCCCCTGCATTGGGGCTCTGACCACTTGGGCAAGTGAAAGGAGCTTCTTTCGTGCAGAGCTCCAGCAGAGTCTTCAGGGCCTTCTCTGGGATGTCGAGGGGCTTGGTGTCCTTGCAGCAGTATACACAATCGAGTATGAAGTCAGTTGCCCTGTCCACAGGAGGCGACGATCATATCGTAAAATCCTACATTAGTCTAATGCTGGAATACCCTCCTGTGCCACTAAACACCACTTGGAACACCTAAACGTTGAAATTACAAAGGGAACAAAACAAAGCTCTGAGGTATTTTCAAAATGATCACTACCATTACAACCACAGCATAGAGCAATTGCACAGTATGCACAAAATAACTGCCCTGAACACCCGTATTCACAGGAGGGTAGCAAAAATCTGGCAAAAACTGGAGGAGACTAAGGACCAAAATTATTAGAATATTACTAACAATGAAGCCCTGAACACCCGTATTCACAGGAGGGTAGCAAAAATCTGGCAAAAACTGGAGGAGACTAGGGACCAAAATTATTAGAATATTACTAACAATGAATATGGAAGGATGCATTACTGGTTCCCCCGTTCCCTCAAAAACAACAGATTGCCACCAAACCCAGTTTATACGTCCTTTTAATACCATGAAAATCACAACCCCCCTCCTAGCACAGCCAGTTCCTGGTCAGCCACAACTGGCGCCACTCATACGAGGCGTTAGATAATAGGGACATCGGAGGGTTGAAGGAATGGAGAGGGGTGAACCACAGAAACGATATGTTATACACAAGTGTAAGCCGAGGGTGTGTGGCAAAGTCCATACACCTGCTGGGCGTACGAAGCTATGATTGCCAGCTATGGAATTCCCCAGGAAAACAATGGAAAAATAATAAAAATAAAAGCACGGTACTCACGAAATTTAAAAAACAACAAAAACGAGTAGAAAAACATGACTTGCCACACTGGAGATTCCCTCAAACCACCACCCCTCACTCCAAGCACCAGCCATGCCGCACTCCCCACCCCTCTCCCCTACCCCCACGCCACACCGCCAATGGGCCAGTGCACTGAGTGGTCCTACCATCTGGTGGGAGTCTGTGAATTTCTCCCTGAAACATGTTCTTCGGGTTTCAAAGAAAAAATTTTCTACACGATTTCATGCAGTTTCCTCAAATCACAAAATTTTTCAAATGCCTTTGACAATCATGCAATTGGTGCAGAAGTGGCATTAGAAGAAAAATGAATCATCATCTCCATGGAATTAACTTCAACATACAATTTACTGTTCAATAAACATCCCTTATAATTGGCGTAAGACTGTAACATAGTAAATATTTGGAGAAATGTTTTCATGCACAAATTTTGCCATACTTTAAAATTCGCTGCCGGAGCAATGTACGACATGTTTTCCTGGTTGCTGTCCACTCAACACCTTTTCTACTTCACATCTCCCACAGCCTACAACGTTTGGCGTCCATCTTAAATGGAAACCTGGCCCATCCTTTCACTTGTTTCATGAATGGTGTTGATCTGGGTTGAAAGTTGAATTTGACTTGCAGTCAGCCACAGTGCAAAGTTCGTCATATTGCTAATTGTTCTTAATATCAATGTCACGCAACCAAGTGATCCCTATCACCAATGCATCTCGCCAGTCTTGTGTTTGTTTACAGTCGTACGTGTGGCAGAACCGAGTACCATACGGAAATGTGGCATGGAGAATTTATCCATGTCTTTCATCATTGTTTTTAAGAAATGGAAATCCTATTACCCTTATTCGAATTATTTACCGTCCTTATACATGCATGAAGGCAATATTTCCACATAAACTCTCTTTAATACATTCCTAGAAATCATCTGATAGAGTAGAACATACGTTTGAATACTATTTTTTCCCAACCCATCTTCTTTATAAGGTCATGAATATTGTAGAATCCTTAGTTTTGTTGGTGTAAACCTGATGTTCAATATAACAACACTCAGTTTTAGCTGGATTTAAGTGGAATAACATCAGATATTGGTAGCTGTAACCCTCACACCCACAAATCATGCATCTGGGAGAATTTCGTAGACTCCCACCACATGGCAGGACCACCCAGTGCACTGGCCCATACACGCCAGCCCGCACTGTCCGTCCCCTTCCCAGTACCCTATACCCCACACACCTGCTGACCTTGAGCTGGGTGTGCCATACCACCACTAACAACTGCCACTTCCCGCCACTCCTGTCAGAACCTCCCGAGCAGGCGGCAATCATGCTATAGTCATTCCCAGCCCACACCCGAGTGAATGCACTTTGTCGTCCGATGTGCTAGCTCCCATAACCGAAATGTAAGCAGCTGTCTCATTGGGCGACGGAGTCATGAACGTGGAACTGGACTAGAAACAGACAGAGATGGCCCATGTACGACCTATGCTTCATGCACTCTGGCGAGTACAATAGGGTGGGGGGACATGTATGTGGACCTTCTCTGGCTGTCATACCCCCTTTCCCCTAATAATAATAATAATAATAATAATAATAATAATTATTATTATTATCATCTATGCACTGTAGATGGGTCATATTTAGACATTAAACACAAAACCCAGCTTAGAATTTCTTTACATGATTTGTCAGACCCAATCATTGCTGATTTTTATGTTACACCCTGGATTAGCTGCCCTGCCAATGTTTAATTGATGTTCAAGCCATTGCAGATGAAAATAACAATGTGATACCAGCCAAAATGTGCTCGAATGTTTCGGCCACAGACGTTTGAGCCATGGGCCACCACCCTAAGCCGTTTTGGGCATAGGTTAGGTTAGGTTAGGTTAGGTGAGGTTCACAACACTTCATACTTGAAAACGTCCTAGGTTGGCGGCCCAAGGCCCAAACGTCCATGACCGAAACGTCCTACATTCCTAGCAAAAAGGAGTCACTATTCAAGGTTTGTGTCAAGCATCACAGACCGCTCTTTACAGTCACTAGTAGATAAATTATGATCCCTCCTAATGATCCATCATCAGATCCATCCTCCTCTGATCTGCCTGATCCAGTTAGTGACTTCTCTGATTCCCTTAATGATGAACTGTACTCATCCATGCTTGATCTTGGTGAGCCATCCTATGGCACTGAGCCGTCACTGAACTCGTCTTTACCTACCTCATTACCCCTAGCAGACCTTAGGCAGTCCTTAACAACAAACGCGGTCATGGTAAAACAGTGCACAGTTTTTGTCTTACCCCCAATGTATGTAAATAAGGTTGCTCTGAGGATTGTTGGGTCACCTAGTGGTGTCACTAAATCTCAGCCTGAGACCTGTTATGTTACAGGTTTGAGTTACGAGTCTGCGTTGTGCTTGGTGTCGGACAGTGGCTTATGCTATTTGTGCTGTACTGTACATAGCCAACTATTCTAATGCCCCACTTAAGCTGCGTATTGGGACAAAGATTGGTGATTTTTTGGTATACCCAGCAGCCGAATGTGTACCAAGACTTCCCACTCTCTGTTGCAGATGTGTGCTCAGTTGTTCACTCTACTGATGTTACCATCCCATGTAATCTTGAATCTCAAGTGAAACAGAGCGATTATCCTGAGAACAGAAGTCAGTTGCTTGATCTTTTGTGAGACTGTCGTGACGTAGCAGCCCTGCCCGGTAAGAACATGGCCAAAACTAGTCTTGTAAAATATTCCATTACATTACAGCCTGAAGCTTAACCTGTGTATGTTTCTGCCTATCGTTTACCTCATAGTCAACGTTAACAGGCTGATCATCTCGTTCAGAAAATGATGGAATCCGATGTTATTCGAACACTCTGACAGTCAGTGGAACAGTCCATTATTTCTTGTTTGAAAGAAAGGTGGTGAGTTACGACCAGTCATAGACTACCGACGCGTAAATGTGCTGACTGTTCTGGAGAGATTCCTAATTCCTGTACTCACTGATTTGTTGGAATCCTTAGGAGAAAACAATTGATTTCTCCTCCCTGGATCTCTTGAGTGGCTATTGGTAAGTAGAAATGGAGACATCATCTCACCCAATCACTGCCTTCAGCACCTCATCCAGTCATTACCAATTTCATAGACTCTCATTTGGCTTAAGAAATGCACTGTCAGCATTCATGTGCCTAATTCATAGTTTTCACTGGCATTATAGGTCACTTAGTCTTTGCTTATTCTGATGAAGTCAATCGCTGGTCGCTCTGTTCCGGAACACTTAGACAAATTGGCAGAGATATTCATTATACTCAAACAAGCTGGACTAAAATCAAGCTGTCAAAGTGTCATTTCTTACATAAGAAACTGAAGTTCCTAGGACATGTCGTCGATGCTAATGGCATATACTGTATACATCAGGTGATAAGATCTATGCAGTAGAAAACTTTTCTACTCCTACCAATACAGATGCAGTACATACTTTCCTCATTGTTAGTGGCTACTATCGTCGTTTCATCAAGAGGTATACCCAGATTGCTGTGCCACTGATTAAACTCTTGAAGAAAAACGAACCCTTTTTGTGGTCAAATGAACAAGCTACCGCGTTTAGCGCCAGGAAAACTGCTTTTGCTTAAGCTCCGGTCTTGGCATTTCCTGATTATTCCAAACCTTTCTTACTATGCATAGATGCTTCCAGAGATGGCCTCGGTGTTGTTTTCCTGCAAATGACTCTGAAGGGAGGAATCGTATCGTTGCCTATGCCAGTCGAGTGTTAAACTCTGTGGAAAAGAGTTACAGTTTAACTCATTGGGAAGCTCTCACTGTGGTATGGTCGTTAAAACATTTATGCGACATCATCTACGGTTACCCTGTTCATATCCAGACAGACCATCTTCCTCTGTGTGACCTGTCTCTAGGACGTAATCTTACCGGTCGACTTGCTCGTTGTGCAGTTATTGTTAATGACTGTATAATCCAACGTTTGAATACGTTCCAGGGAAGTCAAAATAATGTTGTAGCCAATGCTCTCTTTCGTTATGTTGCCACAATCTCAACTGGTTGTGATGCAAATTTGGCATTCAGTTATGACACACTCCATGGGTTCCAGCGTGTTGGCCCTCTATGGCCTCAGGTTATATACTTTCTTGAGTCAGGTGATGATTCTTCCTTGCCAAAGTTACCAGTTCCTGTGTCTGATTTTTTCCTCAATAATGACTTACTTTACTAAAAAGACTACTCACAAGTAGCGATGTGCCCCATCGCAAAGTTGGGCAACTAGTCATTCCTGCTCAGGGCTCCCACTTTACCGTTGCCATATTTCCCTAGACAGCTGCTTAGATTTCCCTTGATTTGGTCCAAATTCCCCAAATAATTTTCACCAGATTTTTCGTTGCATAATGCCAGAAAAGGTTTATGAAAATGGACAGTTGCAATAGAAATGTTTACTTCAAAAACTGAGGCACTAGAACATATTTATTTCATTAAAAAAAAAAAAAACATGCAAAATGAAAAGACACTAAGCTCACTTACCACATGACAGACACACACACACACACACACACACACACACACACACACACACACACATTATAAAACACTGACGATTAGGCCCAGCTGTTCAGCTGGGGGCACTCAGCCGATGGGCAACCTTTGACAACAGATCCATCGCGACTCCTACGTTTTCATTGGCTAAGATTTCAAATCGGGGAATGGGGTTCTGTCAGACAGTACCTTCTACATGGGCGCTGGACGGTTGACTGGTTAAGCGAGATATTTGAAATGTTAATATTTGAGTGTAGTATTTTATACTGGCGCCGGTGTGGTTTAAGTGCATATGGACATATTCCCTATATAATCCCTGATGTTTAGAATAAATCCCTAGAATTCCTAAATTTTTCGAAATCCCCAGTTTATTCCCAAAGTTCCTCAAAAGTTCCAAATCTAGGGATAATTCCCTAAAAGTGGAAGCACTGTTCCTGCTGCCCTCCATTTAATCCATAAGACCCCTCACACATCACAGCCGGGTAAGGACAAGAGCTTACGACAGGCACGTGTTTATATTATTGGCCCACTATGCGAAAGGATGTAGAAGCTCCCTGCGATGCATGTTTATCATGTGCTCGTAATAAAGAAACTACTGGTCAACTTGCATCTATATTGCAATACCCTGTACCGTCAAGGCCTTGGCAAACTGTCTCCCTTGATCTTCTGAAATTACCATGAACAGAATCTAGCATAGTTTATCTATTAGTGACAGTCGATCTTTTCTCCAGATTTGTGATATTGGCTCCATTGCGTGACAAATCTGCTAATGCGGTTGCCCATACTTTTGTTAATTCAGTAATTTGTCCTTTCACAACCCCAGAAGATATCCTAACTGATCACGGGTCAGAGTTCAAACCAGGGCGCCAATCAGGGAACAACTGGTACAACTAGTCAAGAATAAAGAAGAGAAACTAGCGAGGATTTTCGGCTTATCCTTTCCTTCAAACATTGTTTCATAGAATAAAAAATAAAATAAATGAAACAAATGTCAAAAAATAATAATAATAATTTAGTATAGTAGTAATTAAACAAATTACAAAAAAAAACTCAAGTACCTTTCCATGCAAATATGTTCTTATAAAATTTCTGTACATATATGCAGACATTTACAAACCAACACTTCCACTTCCCTGAATGCCGACACACGTGTCCTGGGGCGGTAGGGGGAAGTCAGTGGCAATTCCCTCAGTCCCAGCCTCTAACTGCCGCACGTAGAAGGCGTGCAGGGCATGTAACATGAGGTGGATACACCTAGATTTTGTCTCCTACTATGATTATTTCTCGTCTCCCCCCCCCCTCCTTTCTCTACTAATCCTTCCTTCCGTGACCCCTTGAAGCCGATGGGGAAACAACTGAAACAGGCAACCACCATGACAGCAGACGCTGCCACCAACGTCACACAGATCAAGGCACAACCCCTAGTAGGGCCGGGAGTACAAACTATTGCCCTCCCATCTTAGTCCACGAGAGTGCCCTGATCTGTGTGTACATCAGCTGTGACCACTGCACAAAAAGACCAAGAGGGCAGCTATACACAACAAACAATCAAGCCAAGCAATGTGGATGGCCCCCAGTCTTCCTACCTCCAGTTACTGTTTTCATATTTCCTCACTTTAACTTCTTCCAACTCTCTCCCCTTTTTCTTTCCCACCATTTTTCTACAACGACAACGACGACGACGATCATCAGATCCAGCCTGATGATGGAATAAGTTAGTTCCGAAATGTCGCTGCCCTTTGGGGAATTCCTGATGAAACTCCAAGATCACCGAAAAATTGAATTGCAAATAGAAACCATACATAAGAAAATAAAGGAGAATGTGCCATTGCTTTCAACCTCGTATGCCTCCAAGAAAATATCCTGCCAGGCTACACCAAATCTATCTATACATCTGTCTATCTTTCTATGTAACAATATATATATATATATATATATATATATATATATATATATATATATATATATATATACAGTATATATATATATATATATATATATATATCTATATATCTATATATATATATATACAGATATATATTTTATATCCATTCGTTAGATCGAAAAGTCTCTCCTAAACTAAGTAACAAGAACAAAATGCAAACCTCGTAATCATAATCTAGTAATAAAAGTAGCCATGCAATTGCAACACAGAAAATACATAACAATAGAGGATGGCCAAGAGTTGATTTTCTGTTGGTTGGTAGACCTTGGAAACCAAGCATCGTATTCTTAACGGATATTACATAATCTTTGCTAAGTAAGTCTCTATTGCAATTCTTATCACTCTGTCCACGTATTGTGGAGGAGGCATCAAGTGATTTGGTCTGCCCATGCATGCGTGATTGCGTGAGTCTGCGCATACAGCTCTGGGTAGAAATTCGAGGTACACTCAAGGTGAAGGGTGGACGGGCCATTGCAGTCTTTCTGGACTGCTGGTCACTCTCTGGGACTGCAGCCAGTATACAAACTAGCACCAGAATTGTTTGATATAAATGATCATAATTTTAAACAGATTGGACATCATATCGAGTATTATCTATGTAAAGGGTGTCTTAATGTTCATATAGATATATATATATATATATATATATATATATATATATATATACACACACAGTAATCCCTCCAGTATCCGGACGCCCATTTTCCAGACATCCCCAATAACCGGACATTTTCGTCCCGGGATCTGATATTCCCAACATGGGCCAAAAACTGCAAAAAATTCGGAAAAAATCCGACTTTTTCCCACCCATAATTTGAAGTTGGCGCGTGCGTCACAGGTGAGCTGTGTTTTGGTACGTTGTTCTGCCGACGTCCGCTAGAGCGCCCCTGCATCCTCCCCACTTACCACCCATCTCTTGTTGTGTGTGCACGCTCGTCGTCATGGCTGCCCACGTGCTCGCTCTTGTGGTGGTGCCTTACCTGCTGCAGGGTCTCCTGCTGCTCTCATGACTCTCCTTCATGTGTGTGATGATGGCCCTGCCACCTGAGAAGAGGAAGAGAGTGGTTCTGACTCTGGAGAAGAGGGAGATATTGGACAAGGTGGATGCTGGATGGTCTACCTCACGTATCCTCTGTGAATTCAACCTGGCCCGGTCTAATTTGTTTGATATCAAGAGATCCCACGACAAACTCATGCAATACACGGCTGACTTCTCGTCGAAAAGCAAACGCAACATGGAGAGGAAGGTGATGTATACTCCCAAGTATGCAGAAGTCGACCACTCTACGTTGATTCGGTATCGACAGCAACGTGCTGCTGGTGTGATGGTGCGTGGCACAGAGCTGAAGGCTGCTGCTGAGAAGTTCGCAAGGCTTGACGACGCCCTAGACTTCAAGGCGTCCGAAGGATGGCTCTTCGCATTCAAGTTACGACATGGCCTTACCAACCGTAAGCCTCATGGGGAAGCTTTGGACACCAACGAGGATGGAGTTGACGAGTTTCAGCACAAGGTGAAGGGCTTGATCGACAGGGAGGGCCTAACTCTCGGTCAAGTCTACAACGCTGATGAAACTGGCTTATTCTATTGCTCTTTGCCTACGAACACTCTAGCCGAGGAGATGGAGAAGCGTGTACCTGGCTGCAAGCTCTGCAAGCAACAGATATCTGCTTTGTGTTGTGCCAATGCTAATGGCATGCACCGGCTCAAGCCCATTATTGTTGGCCGTGCAAAGCAGCCTCGGTGTCTTCGTGGGGTGATGGATGTCCTTTCTGTCATCTGGTACCATTCCTTGAAGGCATGGTTCACAGCCCAGATCTTCAAAGACTGATTCCACCTCCATTTCGTCAAGGAGGTCATCTATTACCAGACGGAGAAACTGGGAATCCCACACGACCAGGTAAAGGCCCTCCTTCTCCTCGACAATGCACTTGCCCACCCGTGTGACAAGGAGTTGGTGGCTGAGAATGGGCGCATTAAGTGCATGTTTCTGCCACCTAATACTACTGCTCTTATCCAATCAATGGACCAAGGAGTGATCATGGCAACGAAGAGGCTGTACCGGCAGAAGTTCCTAGACAAGGTGATGGTTGTCTTCGAGGACGAGGACGAGCACAGGGAGGGACGGGACACGCGAGGCCAGCGGCATTTGGAAAACATTCGCTGCTACAACATGAAGTCCACCATCTAAAACTGGGTCAGTGCATAGAAGGAAATCCCTGTCAAGACTCTAGAAAATGGTTGGTCCCGTCTGCTTCTCGGAACAGATTTGGAGCACGATTTCCTAGGTTTTGACGTGGATGACTTCCACACACATCTACGTGTGCATGGCAACGATGTTGATGTGGACGAAGTGCGTGAGTGGTTGGATGACGATGAGGGCGATCCTGGGTATCAGACCATGTCTGATATCGAGATCACATCTTCAGTTGCAGGTGTCAGTACCCAGCTTGAAGATTCCGACGAGGACGGCGACGATGATGCGGACTCCACACATCGTGACAATACTCCAGCCATCCCCAAGCTGAGCGCACTCTGGGAACACCTAGAGTTCGTTCTGGACTACTTGGAGCACCCGGACTGCGACAGGGAGATGGGGCCCTTGGGACTTGTGGAGGAAGTGCGCGCTTTCAGGCAGTGCATCATTAATCGTCAAAATTGTCATTCCTTGAGTCAATCAACGATTGACAGCTTTTTCAGGCCCGTGACCCCCGCTGTGACCAGCCCTGGCTCTACTCCATTGCCTCCCCAAGACAGGCCCTCATGCTCCGAGCCACAGCCCAGTACATCAGGCATGGGTCGAGTCACCACTCGACGTGAGTTTGCGCCTCTCTTCAGAGTCGTCTGCAGTGGGTTCACTATCACCACGACCCAGTGATGCACCCCTAGGTCACCTGTAGGGCTACTCTCAGACTCTGTGATTAGACGCCAAGAACTTCTCCACTAGACCACACAGGAATTTACAGTGCTGTGCAATGAAAAAACAGTGCATAGTGTTAAGGATTTAGAGTTGTGAGTGAAAAGACAAAAATTTAATGGACTGTAAATGTAACGTAAATTAACTTGAGTGTGTTTTGTTTAGAAAATGGTTTCAAGAGTGGAAAGACTTAAAATGCAGAGTGCAACACTTATTTCATTAAGGTACAATGGAGCGCAAGTAAGACAAGAGTGCGCAGTGTTAAGAGAATGGAATTCTGAGTGCAAATGACTAAGTTCTGTGCAAGACTTCATGAACAGTGTACTGCAAGTGTTTCAGAAACTCCTTCTTACTGTCAGAGTCTGAGAGGAGGCGGGTTATTCTTCGAGATGGCCAGGGACTTGCTGTAAGTACCCAGAATGTTTCATATTGTACTGTACTGTTTTTTCCATACTTACCTCTAACACCTCATTTCACTCTTTTATGTCCCTTATTGGTGTGAATAGTGTCTTAAGTAATATGAATGTGCAGTAGGGAGATGTTTTTCTGAGTTAGGCTAGGTTAGGGTCCATAACTACCAGTCCAGGAGCCAGGGACTTGTTGTAAGTACCCAGAATGTTTAATATTGTATAAACCTACCTCAGAAACCTCATTTTATGGTTCTTTTGCATTTATTTCAGTCTTTTATGTCCCTTATTGGTGTGATTTAGGTCTTAAATAGGTGCTATGCATGTCCAGAGGGAGTTGTATAGGTGTTTTTCTGAGTTAGGGTCCATAAGTAAAAGTCCAGGAGGCTGGGGCCCAATATCCGGATATATATATATATATATATATATATATATATATATATATATATATATGTACCTAGGCTGCTTCTCCCAAAGAAAGAGAGGTAGTCAAGACAGGATGACACTCTACTAATGTACTCATCCACTCAAACACATTCATTCACATCTTAGCCTCAAAGGGGAGAAGGGACAGATCCTAACCACACCAAACTGCATGAGGGTCAACTGCACAGTGCAATCAGTGATATCCGCAGCAGTGCCCAACGGCAGAGCTAGTTTACCCCTGCCACATCATAATGGACCCATCCTCTTACCTGCACCTGACCTGATCAGCTAATCAGACAAAATATGGGAGAATATCCCCTCAGGTCTGCATCATCATTTATTCATTCACACTTTCTCTCCATTCATTTCTATCATGCACAGCCACTCTTCCATGCACAGCCACTCTTCCTTGTTCAACAGACATCCCTCTCGCATCCAACGTTCTCTTCACACTGTCCATCCATCCTATTCGTCGTCTTCCTCCCAGCTTTACATCTCGCACGTCAGATCTAGTTATCTTTTTTCACCATTCGCTCATTATTCATTCTCTCCATGTGGCCAAACCATCCCAACACCCTCTGCTCAACTCGATCAGCCATCTTCCCAACAACTCCAGTTTTCCTTCGCACTTCATCATTTCTCACTTGATCCATACGTATCACTCCACACATACGCATCAGATACCTGTCTCCATTACATTCAAACTTTTCCTCTCTGCTACACCCATATTCAATGTTTCAGCCCCATATAACACAGTCGGTACCACAACACCCTCATACAGACTTCTCTTTACATCCATTCTAAGCAAACGACATCTAAACACTTTTTTTCATTCATTCCAGCACTTTTCCTAATTCATTCTTTCTAAACTTCACTTCTGCATCTATTCTTCCATCCACAGCAACATGTGACCCTAAATGCTTTAAACACTCTACCTCCTCAAGCAACTCACCATTCAAAAGTACATTCATCGTCCTACCATCTACCAACCTCGTACACTTCATCACTTTACTCTTATTCTCATTAACTTTCAATTTCCTCCTTTCACACACCCTTCCAAACTCTTCTACCGACCCTCTCAATTTCTCCTCTGAATCAGCCACCAGTGCAGTATCATCCACAAACAGCAGCTGCTTCAGATTCCACTGACTACCATCAACATTCACCAGACAGACCTCCACCTAACACTCTTGCATTCACCTCCCTTACAACACCATCCATATAAATATTAACAACCAAGGCGACATCACACACCCTTGCCGCAGCCCCACTCTTACGAGAAACCAATCACTAACAGTATTTCCCACTCTTACACGAGCTCTACTATTTACATAAAAACTTTTCACGCCTTTTCGTAACCTATGATCAAGTCCATACAATCTTAAATTAGTCCACAAATCTCCCTATCAGTTCTAGCATAAGCTTTCTCTAAATCCATAAACACCCCAAACACATCCTTACCTCTCGCTAAATACTTTTCACGCACCTGTCTCACAGCAAACACCTGATCCACGCATCCCCTCCCTCTCCTAAAGCCACACTGCTCATCACCAATCACTTCATCTGTACCCTTTCTAACTCTCTTAAGTAACACTCTACCATACACCTTACCTTCATTGCTCAACAGACTTATACCCCTAAAGCAAGTACATTCATACTTATCACCCTTACCCTTATACATTGGGACTACACAAGCACTTGCCCAGTCAATTGGCACCATACCTTGCACAAACCACACATTGAACAATCTTGCTAACCAGTGAACAATAGTCGCTCCACCACCTTTCAGGCATTCCAAAGCACACCCATCCATACTTGAAGCTTTCCCTTTTTTTTCATCTCCTTTACTACCTCCTGCACTTCCTCCATTGTGATCAAAGAATCATTCAACTCTCCCAACACATTTATTCCTTGCACTCTTCCATATGCCACAATCTCAGCCTCCCTTTCCTCCTCTACATTTAACACTCTTTCAAAATACCCCGTCCATCTCTTCCTTACTGCATCCATCTCATTTAACATCCTTCCATCCTCTGCTTTTACTCTCTCTTCCTTCCCAGACTCTCCCATTCGCACCCTTTTCACCTCCTTCCAAAGCATTTTCTTATTCTGTTGAAAATTCTCAATCAACCGCATACCCAACCTCTCATCTCCTGTCACTTTAGCATCACGCACATCCCTTCTCATCCTATTCCTCATTTCCTTATACTTCTCATATGACACCTCATCCTTCCTCTGCAGCCATACTTCATATGCACGTCTCTTCTCAGCCACAGCCATACTTACTTCCTCGCACCACCATTCACTTCCCTTTCTTACACCACCACCCACACGTCTCACACCACACACCTCTTCCGTATGCCCCACCACAGCGCTCTTAAGTAACTGCCATTCCTCCTCCACACTGCCATTCTCCTAATCTTTCACTGCGGTCCACTCATCTTTCAATTTCTCCTGATACTCTATCATTTTCTCTCTTTTATCCGACTCACTGACTTTCAAAACCTCCCTGCCACACCTAACTCTCTTAGCTCTCACCCATCACTTACCTACTCTCAACTTTCCCTCCACCACGTAGTGGTCAGACATACCTCCACCCTCCCCTCTAAAAACTCTCACTTCCAACAATTTTCCTGTCACATTCCTGGACACTACCACTTAGTCCATCAATGCTCGATAGATAGATAGGTAGATAGATAGACAGACAGATAGATATAGGTATAGATATCGTAACTGTATGTCAACGTATAAACGAGATAATAATACCGTAATTTTTGCATGGAACATAAGTTTAACTAACGCACACACGACACTGCAAGAATGGATGATGATCATGGTGTAGCGAGACGTGCAAATCAACCTTATGAACAGCGCACATAGACACCCCAACAGGGAAGGTGAGAGAGAGAGAGAGAGAGAGAGAGAGAGAGAGAGAGAGAGAGAGAGAGAGAGAGAGAGAGAGACAGACAGACAGACAGACAGATAGACAGACCTCTAGAGGGGGAGGGGGGAATCTGGTGTTGTGGTGGGGGGTGAAGTGGTAAAGTTTGAGGGAGAGAGAGATCTGGCATTGTGGTAGTGGAGTGGGGGTAAAGATGGACAGGAAAGGGGGAGAAACGAATGTTGATTGCACAATATAATTGTTTACTAATAGTGCTCACCCGGTAAAACAGACTGAAAAATCTTGTATATTACTGTTAGCTGAGTGGTATCCTGATGAATGGTGACGTTGGATTGTTTAATGTCCAGAGTGACACAGATGACTCAGTGACCGTAGCAAATACGAGCATTTGCAGTAAGGCACAGATACTACATACCGTCAGAATTTTAAATGTCCGATTTAATTTTGCGGGCAATACGGAATGCTCCCATACGGGTGCTTTTTCATAATAAGTTTATATATAAATTTTTCTCATTCATTTAATGTGAGCACAGTGCCTAATAATGTCATAAAATAGTTTGTGATGTTGTTCGAATGTTTTGTAGCGTTGGCTCTATACGTCAAGGGATGAAGATTTATCGGCTTTACATACTATATATATATATATATATATATATATATATATATATATATATATATATATATGTGTGTGTGTGTGTGTGTGTGTGTACGAATATATCTTGATTTATACTTTTAGTCAAATACTCTCATTTGTCACCAGCAAAGGTTTTAAAAGATAAAAAGTTCTTTCACCCAGACAGTCGCTGCCTGCGATACGACATGCTCTTCAGACTAACACACAGCCACATGTTTTCTCAGATGTTTCCCACACTTTCCTTCTTTTTGGTTCTTTCTTGGCAGGTGGTAACTTGGCCCACCCTCTGACATCTCTCGCACCCTTCTTTTTTGTTGTCTTCTTTCTTGAGTCCGATCTGCCACGGCGCATATAATGCGTCATATGGAATGTTGACAAAAGTCTGTTGACAAACACTGTACGCCAGGCACCTTAGAGCTCTGGAGCCAAGACGGAATTCATTATTTTTTCAGCAGATAATCTACTAATGTGACCTGACAGCAATATCCATGACTTTACGATGGAGAGTGAAAGACTGACTAAGAGAGTGTATGTGGGTGAGGTGGAGGGAGGAAGAGGGAGGGGTAGACCGAGGATGAGGTGGAGGGATGGAGTTGAGAGGTATATGAGGGAGGGGGGGGTTAGTTGGGGGGAGGGGAGTCAAATGGTGGGTGACAGAGTGACTTGGAGGCGTTTTGTCTGCGGCCACCCTTTGCGGGATTAGGGCGTCGGGCTATAGATAGATAGATAGAGTTCATATAAAGACGAATACCAATCTAGCTCCTTAATCGTACTGATCGTGATTTACCCTAAACAGAACAGGCCCTAGCAATGGTTATAATGGTTGGTATTTGTGAAATATAAGTCGTATTACGCATATAATATCTAAATAATAATACTTTAGACATAGATTAACTATTATTTACTTTTCAGATAGTGAAAAGTTTCTGCATATATGGTTAGAGAGATGAATCATAGATTCTTTGTCGAGTTTGTTCCTTTGACCCTGCGATCTCTGTCTGATGGAATCGCAGTCTCTGACGAAAAGCTTATTTTTTTTTCTTTTAATAGTGATGACCACTGGGAGTATTTGAATAACAGCATTTATCAAGAAATATTCATACACATGTGTAAAACCGATAAATCTTCATTCCTTGAAGTATATAGCCAACACCACAAAATAAACAAGGTCAGAGGGCAGAGGCCAGATCGGTGGATCTGAGCAGAGCTGAGGAGAGGAGAACCAGACGAGCAATGATGAAAGACGCATCTCTTGCTACTGCCTGTGACCTGTTGAGGGGAGCAAATAGCAGACCTAGGCCAGATGATCGGGGGAACCGTGATTTGGTTCATCGTCAGAGTGGGGTACAGTTTCATCAAGGACCAGGATACTGATGCTGAGGTTTTCGTGCACCACCAGGCTGTTGTTGCATCAAACCCTCGGCACCTCCAGGATTCCCTCGGGAACGGTGAGTCGGTGGAGTTTTGTCTCTTTGGGACTCCCAAGAGTCCTGAGGCTCGGGATGTTACTGGACCGGGAGGCGTGGCTGTCCAGTGTTCTACCTATGCACGGTGGCGTCTCACGGCCCAGGGACGTCTGGCCAGGGATCCTGGGAGTCCTGGAGAAATAAACATCGTCGTGGAGATGTGCATCATGACACCAAAGGCTTTTCTGGGGGGGTGACGGGACAAGAGAGCTTTGCACGTTCTTCACACGAAAAGATCTTTGAGGAGAATGGGCTGCCTCACCTTTTCATGCCTGAGTGCTTTGTCCGCATTGTACACTCTGTATTTCACCAAAAGGAGCGTTTGGCCCAGCAGCCGCTACATGCTGCCCCCCGCACAACACCACTGAAGAGGCGGAGGTGGGATGCCCCACCTAAGCAGAAGACTGCCAACCAGATCACCGACGCGGCACCGGTATTGGAGACGGCTACTTCCACGGCTGATGCACACCACCTGCCGTCGGAGGCCGAGGAGGGGCGGGACTCTTCTATCTCTGTAGCCATGGCCAAAGATGCGTAAAGCAGCTTCTCATCCGGGGAGGAAGTTGATGAGTCTACCCTTCCTCAGGTGGAGGAGGGCAGCCCATCTCACCCTGCTATTGTGGACTATAAAGAATAGCTAGACGCATCTTCCTACCATCGCCACCTGACACTCATCACCCACACTCGGTCATATCAGCTCAGCTCTGAGCTACGACCTACTCCAGCCTCTACAATCTGCTCCGAGCAGCCGACCATTCTACTTGTCAAGGAGGAGGAGATACAGCTGAAGAAATTTCCGCGCGGGACGCTGTGTAGATGGCAGCAGCAGCTGCTGACGGAAATGATCTGGTAACAGTGCTGGGGGTGAAGCAGGGGGTGGGAGTTGCGGGGAAGGTGAGTAATGGGAGAGAGGAGAGGTGGTGGTGGGGGTAGGTGTGCGTTAGGGAGAGGTTAAGCAGCCATTAATTGTCAACAAACTCTGCGTAGATAATCATTCCAATACGACTTTTCTATTAATAATAAAAGATAGTGGCAACAAGCTGCTAATGATGGTTCAGTATCTGATGGAATAATTTCAATACCTAAGCAAACCGGTATCGCCATTACGTAAACTTATCCTTCGCCTCCGTCATTCCGTCCCCTCATCGGAAAGCTTTCTATTGTTGATCGATAATTTACAAATATTTAGAACTGATTTCAGCTGCTTCTCATGCAAGCTGCTTAACAAAGATACTCTAACTTTCATTGCAACTTGTACTGAATACCGAATCTAACATCCTGTAATAGTCCATTTTATATAATTTTATATAAGTCAACTACTGTTATCTTATGACCGAACACTGGCAAAATAATGAATTGTGGTAGGTGGGGGCGCTCACCATCCACTCACTCAATGTAATTCTGCTGTCGGGTGTCAGTCCTTTCCTCTCCTCCATCCTTCCTTCCTTCTATCCTCTTCTGTCTTTCTTTTCTTCATTCTTTCCTTGTCCTTCTGCCTACGGTGACATTACACTCCCTCTTCTGTCTTTTTTTCCTTCATTCTTTCCTCTTCCTTCTGCCTGTGGGTGACTCTACACTAAGTGACAAGCCTAATGGTTTCCAGTACACCAGGAAACCATTTACTACGCTGGGTGGCAACCATATAACCAAATTTTGGCGCCTGGTGGTTTAGTGGGTAATTATTGCGCTCCAGTCAGATTGAGCCGGTGAAGGTTTATATCCAAGGGATGGTTGGGGTTGATTGCTCATGCAATGCCACTCAGGGATGAGTGAGGCTGGTCACTCTCATCTTAAATGTCGGGACCAACTGCCTAGCCCCGGGCTCCTACTCTCCTCATGGGGCAATGTAGGATTGGGTGATGGATGGATGGATGGATACACTGACGGCATAATTTGTTGTCCTTTTATAGTCGTATAGGCACTTACCCTGCTCACGGATGGATGAGCCTGGCCAGCTGGCCTTCATACCAGACTATAAATTTAAGCATACTCCAGTCAACACTTTCATAGGGATAATCCCTCATATCTTAATAGGCCTATATAACTTCATGCTTACTTGCATGCGTGTGTAATCGTACGAGTATTAAACGTGCATAATCTCTCTCTCTCTCTCTCTCTTTGACACACGCAGTAGATTTCCTTACATACAGTACAGTCACACTGGTAACCTTTCGGTTGGCAGGAACAAGATACAATCACTCTGTTTTTCAGTTGTCATCTAAAGTGAATACAGACATAATGTTGCTATGAAAGACGGTGATATATTTGACAAAATACACACGACACTCACACAAAATTACCAGTACTATGTAAGGCTTGCACTGCTACAAATTGTGCCTGCACCTAATGTTTTACGAACTTTTCGTAATGTAATAATAACAAATGTGCTAGCAGTAGCGGTCGCCCCGTCCACACAATTGTTATACACACTCACACACACACACACAACCAACTGGCATAGTGGTAATGTTTTCGCCTGCCAAATAATAGGACGAGGGTTCTCGCCGGATAGGGTGCGAAAAGTTTCACTAACGAAGTGGGAAGTTACTGTTCCTCTTGAGGGAGGGAATGGTTGTGTGCGTGTGTGAAGGTCACAGCCTTGCCCTAGATCGGACTATAGAGCTCTCAGCTCTCTTCCTGGAGGTAATGAGCTGACGATCACGCCAATCACGTTATCCTGACCGACCCGGTGAATTACACACACTCATCCAAACGCATTAAATTTTGGCAGGCAGTTCTCCTCTCCGCCCATTCCTTCCACACATACTTATTGTCTCATACAACTCACAGTTGAGGAGAATATAGCTGAATAATAATTCTTTCTGGAAATTAAATCGAAGGAAGGACTTATTTGTCCCAATTTTAAATAAGAAGTGTTTTTCAACCCAACTATTCTATTCTACTGAGTTTCTGATAAACTTCATGCATCAGTCTAGTACTACGCATTCTAACATTTGTTTGGATAAACAAATATTATTAATTGAACCAAGAGCAAAAAACATCACTGACAGAATGTGTCAGTACCACTGACTATGTTGGGTTAGCACTCGGCTGGCAATGCTCTTGTAAACCAGTGCTTTCCAGACTGGGGAACGCGACCCCCTTCGGGGTGTTTCAGGTAGATGGAGGAATGACCTGAAGCCATCTTCCAAAAGTTGCCATTACGAGTATATTGCTGAATGGCGCAGAAGCCTTGGCGTTGAGGAAGAATGAAGCGAAACAGCTGGAGAGGACAGAGATTGAGAATGCTGCGATGGCTGATGGGAGTGTCACTGCGAGAAAGGAGGAGGAATGATGACATCAGAACAGAGGCAGGAGTTGGGTCAGTTGTGGAGAAGGCAAGAGAGGCACGTTTGAGGTGGTATGGGCGTGTGACCAGGATGAAGGAAGTTGATCCTGTGAAGGTGCCATGGAGGAGTCAGAGGGAAGGGAGAAGAACGAGGGGAAGACAAAAGATTAGGTGGAGAGATGGAATTGAGAAAGAAATGAGGCAGTTAGCCCTGGAGGAAGAGGACGCAGCAGATAGAAGTTACTGACGACAACACAAGGGACTAAGGCAACGACTAGAGAGAGAGAGAGAGAGAGATTAGTCACAGGCAGTGCGTGCGTCTCAGACTCTGGTGAGTCAAGTGGTGATACACGAATCCATCTCATTCAGCTGCTGTCTACCGACCATCAAGTCATGGCCTTCCCAATCACAGCCACTTAAGCAGTATACTCGTATGATTTACTATGATTTGATGGATATTATGACTTTAAATATTATTACAGGCTGAAGAAGTTATTATAATCCCTAGGAAATTTAAAAGAATATACCGCATAAATAAACAAAAAAGTAGGAATATGTACTTACGCTCATTAGTGGCTAGAATATGCATTTGCATACGCACATATGCAAATCCATGATTATCATAAGCCTACCTTTGAGTCTCTGTGAGATTAACTGAGAGAGTTACACAGCGAGAGACCCAGTATTATACACTGCACAACACACACACACACACACACACACACACACACACACACACACACACACACACACACACAAGCAGCAGCTATTGATTGACGTGAAAAGGTCTTGGTCTGGTTTATGCTTAAATTAGTTTGTGACTAGCAGCCAGCATGTGCATACGATTTAGGAAATATATCAAATTCACATTGACAGCTAACAAAGATGCATCTGTTTTAATATCTGACATACATTAATGCTTTTGGGGGTAAAAAATACTAAAGGTTGACTGAAACAACGAAGAAATGGAATATTAAATAGATAGATAGATAGATAGATAGATACTGCATGTCTACGTTAAAATTAAGAATGTATGAGCAACTTTTCTGAGACGTATCGGAGGTAAACGTTTGATATTAGTCTGAGTTACAGATACCGAAGGGGGGACGAGTCATTATATAAAGTTACGTATTGGTGATGTCTGCGTGTTTCTATCAGCCTTGCATGATCACTGAACTGACCATTTTTCATCATGTCATGAACCATCACTTTACAGTTTGTTGCTACTTCGTGTGTTCCCCTATCATAAAAACACATTCATTTTAAATCGAGCAAATTTTGTTACGACATTAAATGGCTACTAAACCTCTCCCCAACACTCCGCTACCCCCGCCACCCTCCAATCCCTCACCTACCCCGCACGTCCCAACCCCTCCTTTATCCCCAACACTCGTTTGTTCGCTTACAGATTCCCTGCATCTATAATGATGGCCGAGCCATACATTAGCCCGGTCAGTGGGGTATGGGCTGATTAAAAAATAGTAAGGGGGGAGGACAGGACCCGGGGATTGCCCAGCACACACGCCCTGTCTCCTGACTGGCTATGTGGTGTGTGTGCCCCAACACTCTTACCGGATCAAATTATTTGCTGCTCCTGCTGTCTTCTACCCGGTGTCCCGTGCGGAAAGTTCTCCAACTGTATGTCTAGCCGATCTACAAGCATTTTACTTCATTCTCCCACAACATTTGGTCCTCTTGATTGGCCGTTATGTGCTCTACTTGAGCTTGATGGTGACTTGCTTTCCCAATCCTCGTTGACCTAATGCCCCACATAGCCAGCGATAACCATAACGCCATAATTAAAAAAAAAAAAAAATCGAACAACACAAAGTATTTTGTGGACCTCATTATTAGGCATGGAACTCACTTTAAATGAATGAGAAAAAAAATTAACATAATATTATTATATTAACATAATATTAACATAATATTATCATATATATATATATATATATATATATATATATATATATATATATATATATATATATATGGGTACAAAAGTACCGAATTACATTACCGAATTACAATTAGAGTACTGGTAGCAGCAGTGACACTACTTTTTTTCATGTACCGAAATTGGTACCGAGGGTACATTTTTAAGCATATTTTGTCGGTACTCGGTACCGTTATATTTTATTTATCTATATTTCTCGCATCGTGGGATTAAAAAAAGAAAAAGGTGAAGGCGAAGGCCTACATGGCAGTGCTGCTCTCGACCCGGCCATGTGCCTCAAGAAATTAAAAGAGGTAAATGAAAGCGCCAATCTAACGGTGTGCTAGGCTCAGTGAACGCAGTGATTAGGGGTGTGGAAGGCAGGTTCTGCCATCGTTTCGAGGACATTGACTGCCTACTTGCTGCTGCCTTCCATCCCCAGTTCAAGCTATCGTGGTTGGCGTGGTTACCTGAGTCTGCCTCCTACGACATAGAGAAAATGAGGAGGAGGGTGAAGATGGTGTCACTACTGCAGAGCAAGCTAGAGGACGCGGAGAGCAGCACCACTGATGTTGATGATGAGCAGGATGTCAGGGAAGAGTTTTTCGAACCCCTCTATGTAAAAGAGAGGAAGAAACGGGAGACTGGCGTAAAGTTAGTAAAGGAACTTTTGGAGAAACCCCAGAAACATAATATCAACAAGGATTGCTTTCCTTGCAAGGTTTTCAGAGACTTATTTGTAACTTATAACACGCCAATACCATCCAGTGCTGCTGTTGAACGTCTGTTTTCATTGGGAAGGACGTGCTTAAACCAAAACTGGCTGGACTCAGTGACTGTCATTCTGACGTGCTCATTTTCCTCAAGGACAACACTGGAAAGGAAAACTGAAGTGCACTATGTAATTATTAATCAGATTATTGTGCATGTAATGACACGATGTAGTCATAAAATTGTGTTTATTTTGATAAACACTAAACTAGGTTTATAAGAATGTGAACTACAGTGGCCAGTTAAAGTTTTAGCGATCCATGTATTGAAAGTATAGGACTGAACGGTCGCAAAACCTTATGCTTTAGTCGCCCCATAGTTAATGTGACTGTGACAATTGTCTGACAACATCTTTCATCACTCCTCAGGTCTGGCTCTGCTTACAAGCCTGGTCTGTGGGTCCTCAGTGTGGTAACAACAACAAAAAGAAAAAAATACTGAGCAAGTTTGCTTTATTCATACTCATGTACCGAGTACGGACTCGGTACTTATTTATTTATTTTTTGGGGGGACCGGTACCGGTAATGACACTACAGTTTTAGGAAAGTACCGGTACCGTTACCGAGGGTACTTTTTGTGTGTGTGTATATATATATATATATATATATATATATATATATATATATATATATATATATATCGTAAATGCCAGAATATGTTTTACGAAAACACTACAACACCAGTAGTTGTGTGAGCACATATAAATTTGGAGGGGAAAAACAGACGCTGACGGCTATGAATACCTGTATGTTCTACTCGAGTTTATAAAAACAGCACAAATCAGGAGCAGCCGCAGTAATAACATTATTATTATTGTTATTATTAATATCACTTACAATCGTATGACGGGAGAATCCTGTACTGTACACAGGAAAAATCATCTAACATATTGCCAATACGCCGGGAATAGAACCCAGGACTCTCAGGGTATCTTAGACAGAGAGAGAGAGAGAGAGAGAGAGAGAGAGAGAGAGAGAGAGAGAGAGAGAGAGAGAGAGAGAGATTAAAATATAAAATATAAAGAGAACGGAAGAAAGAAAGTTATGACTACAGTATGTTTGCCGAAAGCATGGTCAGCATTTGTATGGGAGAGTGCTTCCATGCCTATCACACTCCCAAAGACTTCTAAGTGTCAGAAAAGTTTGTAACTATGTGTAAGCTATCTGGTTAAATATGTAAGAAAAAATAAAATTATCATAGTGCGTATGGGGGCAATGGTGAGTACATTTCAGTCCACTACACACTAGTAAAAGTGAAAATGACGCTCACTACGAAATTATTTTAGACTGTTTTGGTTTTACAGGACCAATGACAAGTACTCACAGAGACAGAAAAAGACCCTGAAAATGCATACTTGGGAAGTACTACCGCCAAGGTAACGGGAGACTCAGGGGATATCCTGGATTCCACTTTCTCTCCTAGGCCTTGGTAGCTGGTTACACATCTTTCTGCCTCAATCATCAGAGGGCATCAGGCTGCCCTCTTTATACAACAAACACATCCACATTAAATCACATTGCCTTAAGCTAGATATTCTCTCTCCATAAAACACCAATCATGTCATTACATATCATACACATTCCACAACACATCCCTGCTCTCCTCCCTGTAAAAAGAACCATGGCTGCTGCTATACTGACAATTAGTGCGGTGGTTTCTAGGGTGACCACCACCGGCAGGGCTGGGTCGTCTGGACAGGGCCCTCCCAGTCGTCATCAAGCGACTGTGCCACCTCCAGTGTTGCGGCGCCCTAAATCTGCTCGTCAGTGCAGTAAAATTTTCTTTTGCAATATTAGGGGACTTCACTCCAACATCAACTCTCATCAAAGTTTTCTCCTTTTTGAATCCCCTGATCTGCTTTTTTTGACAGAGACACAAGTTAGCTCCACCTCTGATATAGCTAGATTTAATTTTCCTGGTTATATCTTGATTCAAAATTTCAGACCCAAAGGAGGCGTATGTTGCCTTGCTAAATCAGAAATTGCCCTTAAGGTGATTACTAAATATAATTGTCTTTATTTTGACTATTCCATATACAAATTAAATTCTTTTGGTAAAATTAAGTATTTCTGTTGTGTTTATCATTCCCCTAATTCCCCTCCAGAGCCGAGTTTATTTGCCTCTCTGTCTTCACAGCTAAGTGTCCTCAACATTAATACTGCATCAGAAATTACTATTCTGGGTGATTTTAATGTACATAATGTTGAATGGCTCATTTATTCAGCCAGGACTGATGACTCTGGTCTTGAATGTGAGCTATTTGCAGACTCATTTAATCTCACCCAGTTAGTCAGGCAACCCACCCGTGTACCAGACAACCCTGATCAAAATCCCCACCTGTTGGACTTGTTTCTAACAACCAATTCAGATAATTATAATGTCGAAGTGAAGTCCCCCCTCGGATCCTCGGATCATTGTCTGATTCAAGCCACCAGTTTAACACCTACCACACCCTCCTGCTCTGAACCTGTCGTGGTGACTAAATGGCACTACGACAGGGCAGACTGGGAAGAACTTCATAATTTTTTCATGGATGTTCTTTGGACCTCCTTTTTCTCCCAAGATGCAAATTCCACATTGGGACACATACAGGATTTCATTAAAGTCGGCATGGAAACATTCATTCCCCATCATAGTTACAGAAAAAGATGTAATTCTCCTAAATGGTTTGACCACAATTGTGCAAGAGTAACAGAACATAAAACAATAGCCTATAACACTTATACAAGGACCAAAACCAAAGAAGCCTTTAACTATTATAGAAATATCAGAAACCATGCCAGAACTATTATCAATCTTTCTAATCAAACTTTCTACACAGACAGGCTAATAAACTACTAAGCAACCCAAACGATAACAAAATATTCTGGTCAACCCTTAATTCATTCGAAACTAACTTCATTAACACCTCTTCCATTCCACCTTTACAGTTCCCCAATGGACATCAAGTAAGTGACCCATATGGAAAAGCCAAACTTCTTGTTGACATTTTTTCCAACAAACTCAACCCTAAATACAGAAAATCACAATATTCCTGTACTTGATTTTGATTCCCCTCAAATACCTCCTTTCATGATTCACACCAGATACGTACAAGCTGTATTACAGAATCTCTCAGCAGACAAAGCTACTGGTCCAGATGAAATTCCTTCAGTAGTATTTAAAAATTGCTCCTCAGTGTTGGCTCCTGTATTGGCAAAATTTTTCCGCCTATGCATCCGTACCTCAAGTTTTCCAGCCTCTTGGAAAGAAGCAAATATCCTTCCTGTTCCTAAAAAGGGGGCAACTTCTGATCCATGAAACTATAGACCAATTGCAATAACTTCCATTCTCGGTAAAGTTTTTGAGACACTAATTAACAAACACATAATGCCAGGTAGGGGGACCACTGATGCCATATTCATTGTTCGACAGCTTCAGGAAAAATATATTGGTAGGAGAAGGGATCTTTATTTTGTTTTTGTTGATTTGGAAAAGGCCTTTGACAGAGTCCCTAGAGAGGTGGTGAAGTGGGCAATGAGAAAGCTTGGCTTGGAGGAGTGGCTGGTTAGGGTGGTTATGGCCATGTATGTGGGTGCTCACACCCAGGTGAGAGTGAATGGAGATTTGAGTGATGAGTTTTCCGTGAATGTTGGTGTGCATCAGGGGTCAGTCTTGAGTCCCATGTTGTTTATCATGGTACTTGAAGCCCTTTCACGTGACTTTAGAAACAGACTCCCGTGGGAGTTGTTGTATGCTGATGATTTGGTGTTGATTGCAGAGAATGAAAGGGAGGCGGAGGAAAAGTTTAGGAAGTGGAGAGATGGTATGGGGCAAAAGGGTTTAAGGGTAAATGCAGATAAAACAAAAGTGATGATATCTAGGGTTGGTGGCGGTACTGTCAAAGACGAAGGAGAGTGGCCATGTGCAGTTTGCCACAAGGGCGTGGGAAGTAATTCCATCTTGTGCGGTGTGTGTGATAAATGGGTGCATAAGAGATGTAGTGGTATCAGAGGTAGACTGCGAGATAATGCTGATTTTATGTGTACGGCGTGCCGGGGTGAGCAGGTGGAGATCGTCAGACGTGAAAGAATTGAACTTGCTGGTGAATCTCTTGAGTGTGTGGAAGAGTTTTGTTATTTAGGAGACATGTTGTGTGCTGGAGGTGGGGCTGGAGCTAGCTCTGTGGCTAGGGTGAGAAGTGGTTGGAAGAAGTTCAGGGAGCTCTTGCCTCTCCTGACATTGAGGGGGCTCTCCCTACGTGCTAAGGGGTCTTTGTATGCAGCATGTGTTAGGAGTGTAATGCTGTATGGCAGTGAGACCTGGGCAGTGAAGGAGGAAGACATTCGCCGGCTCAGACGTACAGAAATGACAATGATTAGGTGGATGTGCAGTGCGTCCCTGCGTCCAAGGCCTGGAGGGGCTGGGTTTACAATGGAAGAGTTGAGAGGTAGGATGGGACTGGAGTGTATTGGTGTTGTGATGAGGAGAGGTAGATTGAGGTGGTTTGGACATGTGGAGAGGATGGGGGATGATAGTTGGGTGAGGAAGGTGAGAAGTGTTAATATTGGGGGTGGGGTTATGAGGGGTAGACCGAGAAAGACATGGGATGAGGTCATTAAGTGTGACCTTAGGGTTAAGGGACTGAACAGGGAGGCTGCAGTGGATCGTGCAGCATGGAGAGCCGCCATTAGGTGACCAAGGCCGACACATGCAAGCATGTTGGAGCCTTTAAAAACAAAACGAAACGAAACGAACGAAACGAAACGAATAATCAACCATCTAGAAATCAATAAGTTAATCAATGATCGGCAGTATGGATTTAGACAAGAACGTTCAACTGTAGACATTCTTTGCCTTCTTACCCATCAGATTAACAAAACAATAGACCAACACGGTGAAACACACACAATAGCACTAGATATATCAAAAGCATTTGACAGAGTATGGCACCAGGATTTACTGTCTAAGATGTCACACTATGGCCTTGCATCACTGGTTCCTCTACTTTCTTCATACCTTCATAATAGAAAATTATGGGTCATGGGAGATGGAATTTACTCTCAGTTTCATTCTATAAATGCTGGCGTACCTCAGGGATCAGTTTTGGATCCAACCCTCTTTCTCATTCATATAAATGACCTCCTATCTGTCACTCACAACCCAATACATTCTCTTGCTGATGACTCGACACTTCATAGTTCTTTCACATTTAGTACCTCCTTTACACAATTTGATATTATAAATTCCCAAATAAACACAGCAATTTCTCTGAACCAGGACCTTTCTAAAATTAATCAATGGGGACAAACAAATCTGGTCTCATTTAATGCTCAGGAAACTAAATACATTAATTTCTCCAACAGAAAGAATCCCTCAGACTCTCACATAATTTTAAATGATGTCAATATTCCCATATCCACTACAATTGATATCCTAGGTGTAACTCGAAACCCCAACCTAAGCTGGACAGCTTATGTTAAATCCCTTGCTAAAAATGCTTCTAAAAAACTGGGACTTATGTACGAAGCAAATGGTCACAATATACAAAAGTCATGTGCGTTCTCAGATAGAATACTGTTCACCAATGTGGAGTGGATGTGGAGCGGTTGCATTGTGGCAGTTGGAAAAATTCAAAATAAAGCCATTAGATTAATCAATAATCCTGCCATTATGCAGGACCTTCCTCCTTTATCAGTATGTAGAGATGTTGCTTCTTTAGCATTATTTTATTGATATTTTTACCGCAAGTGGTCTGACGAACTGGCTTCAATTGTGCCTCCCCTTCACATTTTCTCCCGAAATACTCGGACAGCTGGGAGCGTCCATGAACTCACACTCTCTCCCCAGCAATGCAAAACCTCTGCTTATCAAAATTCTTTTATCCCCAGAACTACTACTCTCTGGAAATCACTTCCTGGGAGTTGTTTCCCACACATATTTAATCCACCTCAATTCAAATCCAATTGTTATATATATTTTATGAATGGAGGATGCCTTTAGGCACATGGCCTTTTTTTTTTTTTCTTTGTTTTTCCTTCCTCCATTCATTATCATTAAAAAAAAAAAGAAAAATACGTAAATAACTGATTAAATTCGGTACGCAAGTGCTATATTTCTTTCCTTCACGTGGCAAGTGTACATAAATAATACTTCAGTACCTTGTGACTTTAAAGTTACAAGTGAAAATATTAAGAGACAGCATTGGTGACAAAATGCAAAAATTATAAGGACAACTTTGTATTGTCACCTCAGTTACTATTAAGCTCATGTAGCGCCATGTAGCACTTATGATTTTTCTCTTGTACAGTACGTCCATTCAACAGTACAATGCAACAACATAATTATCATTGAGAATTAGTGTATAATTTGCTTAGTGGTGCTACAAAGCACTAAAGTCGCCTTTGAAACTCGTCCCACACGTAGCATGACAGTCTTTTGCATAGCTGCGTCGCACTTGAGTAAGCGGTTCGCGCTCGTCTACATCAAAAAACTCCTCTTCAGCTCCCTCTCCCTCCGCCCCCTGGACAAAACTCTGGTTTGTTAGAGGAAAGATTGAAGTTCTTGTGATTAAACTTTAAGCATGTATGGTTAAAATTAAGTGGGCCAAAACAGCAGTGAAAGCATTCTATTTTTCCTGTACTTGCACACCAGCGACGTAGATTGAAAACACATAGACGCAGCAGAAGGGTTTAAGGCCCAAAAGATTGCCCTTGTCCTGTGATCTTCATTAAAGACCGATTGTTTTCAAAACTGAACCACTTCATCCCTCCTGACTCTACCGTTCTGCGAAGTTTGATATCTTAATCGAATGAAAACTGTAAATGTTGACCTTTTCACAAACTGTACTTTTAACCTTTTGCTGACAACATCTGATCCAGTAGAAAATGCTACATCTCCCTAAAAAGAAAAGAAAAGAAAAAAAGGCGATTGGTTTTGCCAAGCTGGAGCTAGAGGGATCGAAAAAGAAAAAAAAAAAGTAGAAGAATATAGACAAATTAGGGTTTTCGTCTATTGTGTTTTAGCGTGTTAACATAATGTTTTAGATATTTTAGATGTTTTAGGTCTATCTATGCATCAGGGCTGAGGCTAGATGTTTTAATGACTTAATACCTCTGTCTTGACAGTTACCAGGAATATTATTGTTAAAGTTCATGGACACGCCAGTGCCATCCCTGCATGGAGTGTCTACCGACACTGATGAATATATACAAGTGCAACTTAGGCTCAAGAAAGTTTATGAACAAGGCTGAATGAACACCATAAGGCGAGAAGGACCTAGATTAAAGCCTACGATTGCCTGAGGGGCTATTAAGACAAGCAAAAAAATTTCTCCTTAAAGTTTAGTCTTCCTCTAGACATTGAAAGTTAACTATCGGATATACATGCATGTCTCCATCTGTACTATTAGAGTGAATAGAAACGGTGTGAATAAGCTTTATCTAGCAATGTGAGTGACTTGTGAGTCTAATTCGGTCTTCCAGTGACGGATATACTAGAACTGTACCTTTGGTTTGTCCATTCATCTCTTTAAATACTGGCCTGGCATCGTACTCATAATTTCTCCAAGGTTAAAGTTGTCTGGGAGATTGTTTATCTTTTGTTATCGGAAATTTCATTGACACCTTTTCTTTCAAAATACACCTTAGTACCCATATTTTATCTTTCTCAGGCAAATTCTGTCGATATTAAAACGATGTACATTGTATTAAGAAATTGCAAGATGAAAAACAAATAGCTCTGGAGGAGGCACTACGATTTAGGACAACAAAAATACTGCCCAGATACCAAAAATGAGAAAGATATAAGATGAAAGCTAAATCGTTAAGGAAGAGGCATCCCGAAGTCTACTTTAATAACGGTAATAAGCACTTGTCTTACTGATGCTTATCTTCCAGATCTACATAACATAGAAAAGAAAGTTGGGTTCAAAACAGAAAATAAATTGCTAAGGAGAAGGTACTGCGAAGACTCCAGTGCCACATGTTCGATTAATGCTTACCTCCTGTCGCGTTGTTTCTGATCAATCTCTCATGTGTTTCATTTTTGGTCCGTGGAACTTGGAAGTGGAGCTGAAGGGTGACGGTCCTGTAGAGAGGTGGTTAGTTAGGGTATTGACATCTTTTATATATATATATATATATATATATATATATATATATATATATATATATATATATATATATATTGACATCTTTTATATATATATATATATATATATATATATATATATATATATATATATATATATATAATCATCTTATCAGCCGTTTGAGTGTCCACTGCAGGACCGGTCTATTCTAACCGAAGCTGGGATGATACAGCCAATGTATCTCTACCAAGTGGCATAGGCTGTCTGGTAGAGATTGTATGTAGGGTGCGAAGTGCTTGTAAGTGTAATTGTAGTGTTGGAGTGGCTTTGGAAGTGTGTGTAGTCTGTGAACCAAGTGTAATCGGCCCGTGCAAGCCGATTGGGTGCAAGCATACTTTACAGTATGCGACACTGGTTCAACCACAGCACTCCTTGAGTCCGCCAATGCAGTACGTGGCCAGAAGAACGCTCCCAAAGTCTATTACCCTGGCGGGGCGTGAACCCTCATTCTTCTGTGAACGAAAACGCACACTACCACAGGCTTATATATATATATATATATATATATGTGTGTGTGTGTGTGTGTGTGTGTGTGTGTATTGCCAGCAAACAATATGTTACAGGCAGACTGTCAAATCAGTACTTTAGCTAAATGACTTGTCAGTTCGTGAAATGAATGTAAACTGGTCTGGATTAATTTTGGTTGTGGTTAGCTTTAGGCTGGGATAAGCTAGGTTAGGTTAAGCTTATGGTTAGGTTACAGTAGGTTAATTAGATGAACCCTAAGTTAAGTAAGCATTTTATGTCTAACTATATAATTAGGATAAGTGAATAAGAAAACTAAATCTTAACTTAAGGTAACAGAGTATAATCTTCGTTAAATATAGTTTATGCTAGCCTAACCAACTCTCACCCCAAATTAATCTAACACAAATCAACCCAACCCAATCATATTCAGAAATTGACCAGACATTTCAAGAAATGAATGATTTCACGCGCACACACACACACACACACACACACACACACATATATATATATATATATATATATATATATATATATATATATATAGATAGATAGATAGAGATAGATAGATAGATAGATATATAGACAGAAATAGATATAGATATTTCCTGGCGCATCCCCGGGTGGCGGATAAGGGAAGGCCTTGCAGATATACAGTATGAGGTACCGTCTAAAACAGCACAGACCACTGGACCCCAGTAGATATACAGGGCTCCAACGAAGATACTAAATAAGGTGACACAAAAATTACTCGTACATTTCACCAAAAAGTATGTGGCAGGGAGGTGAAACTGTTTGTCACAGTCCCTTAACTAAACATGAATTCTACTGTTAATGATTTCACGGGCGTTCCTGTTGGATCATCATTTACTAAAGGTCCAACTGCACTGCCTATTGTGCTTATGGGCAGTGCGCCACCGAAAGTGAGTAGGCATTATCTTGGTAAATCAGAGACCGGGACATTAAACAAACTAAAATACATGAAGATCTACACATATAATGTAAGAAGTCTTGCAGAAGACTACAAACTTGATACCATATTGACTGAATTAGAAAACATTACTTGGGATATTGTAGGACTGAGTGAGAGTCACAGGGAAAGAAGAAAAATTAGTTCAGCTCCAAAACGGCAATCACCTATTCAACTAAAGAGAAGGGCAAAGTGAAACAGTTGGTGGTGGAGGATTTTAGTTAACAAAAATCTTGCAAAGAACATTGTTAAGTTCAGCAGTGTATCTGACAAAGTAGCATGGACTGTAATTAGACTAGGCAAAAGATACACACTCAAAATAATACAAGTATACGCACCAACTTCTCAAAGCTCACTTGAAAAAATAGAAACATTTGATGACGACATCTCCCAGATTATGGAAGAGGAAAAGAATAAATAGATTATACTAATGGGAGACTTCAATGGAAAAACTGGCAACTCGAAAAATGGAGGAACATGTATTGGAAAGTTCAGAGTGAGAAAAAGGAATGACAGAGATGGTGATATGGTGGTAAATTTCGCTGAAATGTAAAACGTGAGAGTAATGAACAATCTCCAACAAAAGAAGAGGGAGAAAATGGACCTTGAGAAGACCAAATGGAGAATCCAAGAATGAAATCGACTTCATTATTGCAGATAAGAATAACACGATCGTAAATATCACAGTTATCAACAAAGTAAGTATAGGAAGTCACCACAAAATGGTGGGTTACACAGCCAGATGCAATTTCAAAAACGAAAGATGATTAAAAATAAAAAGATATGTCCAATAAAAGTAAGCGGAAACAAAGCGAATTTTCAGTTGGTAATAACGAACAGATTTCAGGCTGTAAGTTATTCTGAGTGTGATACTGATAAGTTGAATGATAGACTAACAAAAGTGCTAAGAGAATCCGCGGAGTTAGTAGGGAAAGCTAGTACAACCAAAGTCAACAATTATTCAAAAATGACTCTCGAGCTCATGAAATGAAGAAAGGAAATGAAAGCGAAAAAAAAAAAAAAAAAGATGAAATAGACGGAGTGTAATGAAATTAGCTTATCAACAAGAGACAGAGAGAAGAAAAAGGAGACAGAATCATGGATCAGATCAAAGAAGCCATCAAAAAAGGAAAAAGTCTGAAACAGGTACAAAGTAAAATGGCTCTACAGAAGATGTAAATTATATTGCTGAAAGACAAAAAACAGTGAAGTTATTAAATGCAGGAATAGGATGGTATAGGGAGATGAAGAATTTTACAATGAACTATACTGTATGCATCAAAGACAATAGTACCAACAGCTAACTTCTCAGTTGGCACAAGAAAAATAACACCAGACTAGGTAAACATTTCTCTTAAAAGTATGAAAAGAGGAAAGGCCCCAGGAGCAGATGGAATAGTCGCAGATTTACTGTCGGATGCAGGGGAAGTGCAAAACAGGATCGTCCACTTATATACTCAGTGTATAAAGAAGAAAATTCCCTAAATATGGTGTAATGCAGTAGTTATTTCGTCTTACAAGAAAGACGACTCAAAAGATCTTAGTAACTATCGACCCATTACCTTATTATCAGTTATTTCGAAACTCATCAATAAAGTCCTGACGAACAGAATAACAACAGATTTAGAAGAATACCAACCTCGTGAGCAGGCAGTATACCTAATCGGCTATTCGGCCACGATCCTCTGCACAATGAAAATGCTAACTGAGTAAACTACAGAACATAACAAACGATTGTGCTTAGACTTTGTTGATTATGAAAAGGTTTTCCACTCAGTGGAGCACATAGCAATTACAAATCCATTGTGGGAACAAGGAGTAAATGAGAACATTATAAAACTGCTCGAAAACAAATAAAAAAGGGAACTACTACAATTAAATTGCATAAAGACTCTGCAAACTTTAGGAATGAGAAGAACGTGTATCAGGGAGATATAATTTCAGCAAAAGTATTTACAGCATGCCTACAAAGTGCTGGTGAACAAAGGAATAAACACAGAGGGAGAAAATCTAAACCATTTAAGATTTGCAGATGGCATTGCCCTAACCTCAGAGAGAGCAAAGTCATTGCAAGAAATGTTAAATGAACTATATATAGAAAGTCTCAAAGTAGGGCTAAAGATGAACTGGAGTAAAACTCAAGTAATGTTTCACCCAAATAAAAAAAAGTGCGACATCAGAATAAGCGAAAAAATTCTTGAGGCAGTCAAGGAGTACAATTACTTTGGGCAAATAATAAAACTAACGAAACACCATGATAACGGTCAAACAGTCGCTTTACGGTTGGATGGGAAGTTTTCGGGAAACATAAAGAAATCTTGAAAAGTAGCTTGCCACTACGTATGAAGAGGAAAATATGTAACGAATGTATAATCCCAACTATGACGTACGGCTGAGAGACCTGGAAACTGGCCAAATCATAGGAAAATTAACTAAACCGTTCTCAAAGACCAATGGAAAGGTTAGTGTTGGGAATATCTGTAAGAGACAGGAAAAAATCGACATGAGTGTGAGAGCAGACGAACGTCAAAGACATTATGTAAGTTATTAAGAACGGAAATGATGGTGAGCCGGTCATGCAAAAAAATGATGGATAATCGACAGAGCTAGAGACTGAATAACTGGACTCGAAGAGATACTAGGAGTACAAAACAAAAGAAAAAAAAAAAAAAAGCCACACAGAAGCTGGAGAGATAAGACAGAGAAGTTTGCGCCAAAATGTGGCAGAGATAGATTGGCTCAGTGATGGCATTCATGAAGAGAGTTGATGGAGACCTTTGTTCAGCAGTGGATTTGCAGTGGCTGCTGCTGCTGCTGCTAATATGCAAGTATATATATATCATCATCAGCCGTTTGAGTATCCACTGCAGGACCGGCCTATCCCGACCAAAGTCGGGACGATACAGCCAATGCATCTCTACCAAGTGGCTTAGGCTGTCTAGTAGAGATTGTATGTAGGGTGTGAAGTGCTTGTAAGTGTAACTGTAGTGTTGGAGTGGCTTTGGATGTGTGTGTAATCTGTGAACCAAGTGTAATCGGCCCGCGCAAGCCGACTGGGTGCAAGCATACTTTATAGTAAGCGATGTTCAACCATAGCACCCCTTGTGTCCGCGAATGCAGTACGTGGGCGGGTGAACACTTCCAAAGTTTATTACTCTGGCGGGGATCGAACCCTGGTTCACCCGCGTACGAAACGCACACTCTACCACTGTATCACAGAGGCTTGAGCGGTGTGGTGCGGTGAGGATCTGTCCGTTCTCCCCTTTGGGGCTAAGATGTGAATGAATGTGTTTGAATGGATGAGTAAATGGGGAGTGTGTCGTCCTCTCTCGGCTACCTCCCTTTCCTTGGGGGAAGCAGCCTAGGTATATATATATATATATATATATATATATATATATATATATATATGTATCATCATCAGCCGTTGAGGTCCACTGCAGGACCGGCCTATCCCTACAGAAGCAGGGACGGTACAGCCAATATATCTCTACCCAGTGGCTTATGCTGTCTGATAGAGACTGTATGTAGGGTTAGAAGTGCTTGTGAGTGTAATGGTTATGTTGGAGTAGCTCTGAATATGTGTGTAGTCTGTGAACCAAGTGTAATTGGCCCGCCTTAAGCCAACTGGGTGCAAGCATTCTAGTATGCTACACTGGTTCAACCACAGCACCCCTTAAGTCCGCCAAAGCGGTCAGTGGCTCAGTGAATGCTTCCCAAAGTTTTTACAACTCTGGTGTGAGGCAAACCCGCGTCCAACAGCGTGCGAGATGAATACTCCACCACTGTACCACACAGGCTACATATATATATATATATATATATATATATATATATATATATATATGTATATACATATATATATATATATATATATATATATATATATATATATATATATATGTATATACATATATATATATATATATATATATATATATATGTATATATATATATATATATATATATATATATATATATATATAGAAATATTTATATATATATATATATATATATAAATATTTATATATATATATATATATATATTCGTCCATCCGGTCACCCACTCAACACCAATAATGAAATCTACAATCAAATTGCCGAAATATCTTGTAAGCAAAACACTGTAATATTTGGTGATTTTAATTTACCAGTTCCAAAATGGGGAGAAGCGCTATCCTCACACACAGGGTTAGGCCTATATACAAACTTGCAGGAAAGTTCTTTATATCAATTTGTAAATTATCCGACACGTGGAGCTAACATCCTAGATCTTGTCTTAGCCACATCAGAAAATGTAGTGAGTAATGTTATTGCAGGAGAATAATTTAGTACAAGTGATCATTGCACAGTTACATTTAACATTAAAATCTATGAAGACAAGGTTAGGGCCAGTTGCGAGAAAGTGCCTGACTTTAAGTGGGCAAATTTTAAGAAATTAAGTCAATTTTTGGTGTAGGTAACTGGCATCCTATTGCCGAAACTTTAGATATCAATGACGCGTGGAATTATTTTACAAAAAAAATCAACAGTGCTGTCAGGTTATGTATTCCAATGCGCAACAGAAGGCCTGCCAAAAACTCTAAACCCAAATGGTGGAACTCCGACATTAAACATTGTCTGGAAGCAAAAAATCTTGCATAAAAAAGTATAATACCACAAAGACTCAAAGTGATAAAAAAAAATACGTTGCCCTTCGACGGAAAGCCAAAAAATTAATTAAATGCAGTAAGAAAAACCTTGAGGCACATATTGCAAGTATCAGTAAAACAAATCCCAAAGAATTTTTCAATTACATAAGAAGCAAAAAGGTAATAACTCCGACAATCGGTCCTTTAATCACAGATAACGGTATGCATACTGATGATGAAACTATGATGGCGAAATTCTTAATACTTTCTTTGCGTCAGTATTTACAACAGAAAATATACATACGATTCCTGTTGTTTCCCCCATTCTTATAGAAGAGGACAACATAAACACTGACATTACAGTTAGTGATCATTACGAACTACTTACAATCAGCCAATTAAAAGATAATAAAACACTGGGACTGGACAAAGTATCTCCACGTGTCTTGAAGGAACTACAGAATGAAATTTCAAAGCCCTTATCTGAACTTTTTAAGTTATCACTTAAGAGCACTAGGGTGCCACATGAATGGAAACTTGCTACCGTAACCCCAATATTAAAAAAAGGCAACAGAACACAGCCAGAAAACTACCACCCAATTACTTTAGCATCGGTGACTTTCAAATTGCTTGAAACTATTTTCAGAGACAAGTTTGTGAAACGCTTAGAATCAAACAATCTCATCAAAGATTCTCAACATGGTTTTCGTAATAATCGCTCTTGCCTCACGAACCTGCTGGACTTTTTCAAGGATATACTGAGCATGTATGACGACACTAAATCAGTTGATGTTGATTACCATGATTTTCAAAAGGCTTTGACAAAGTTCCACACAAAAGACTCCTTCAAAAGCTACAGGCACATGGTTTCAGCGGCAGGGTCCTTGGGTGGGTTGAAGATTGGCTCACCGGACGAAATCAAAGAGTTGTAATAAACGGAGAGTCAGACTGGATAAACATTACAAGAGGAGTGCCGCAGGGTTCAGTGTTAGGTCCTATTCTTTTCTTAATATATATCAATGATACTGATGAAGGATTATGTTGTACAATTTCAAAATATGCTGACGATACTAAAATAGGTAACAGAGCAGATACAGCACTGCAAAGACAGGCAATTCAGAGAGATCTTAATTCACTGGGCCCACAATTGGCAAATGGATGTCAATATTAATAAATGAAAAGTGCTAAACATTGGCAGTAAAAATGTAAGAGCTAGTTATAGCATGAATAATGTCCAGCTTGATAGGGTAAACCATGAAAAAGCCCTAGGAGTTATAATGACAAACGATTTGAAACCAAGCAAACAATGCACAGCAGCTGTGAAAAAAAAAAGCCAATAAATTTATCGGATTCATAGGTAGAGCATTTGAATATAAATCCGATAATATTGTCCACACTTCGTATAATTCCTTAGCACGTCCACACTTGGAGTATTGCGTTCAGTTTAGATCACCGTTTTATAAAAAGGATATGGAAAAGCTTGAAAGAGTGCGGCAAAGGATGACAAAGATGATACCTAGATTGAGAAATAAACTGCATGAGGAATGTTGAGAAGCCCTGAATTTATTTACCCTAACTAAATGGAGGTTACAAGGAGATCTAATTCAAATATTCAAAATATTCAAAGGACATGATAACATTGCTGTTGATAGACACTTCACAGTTGATCACTTGAATTATACTAGAGGCAATGGGTATAAAATAATTGGCACCACGTTGAGTACACCGCTTCCCGTCCGATCAGCGAAGTTAAGCAACGTTGGGTCTGGTTAGTACTTGGATGGGTGACCGCCTGGGAACACCAGATGCTGTTGGCATCCCTACGTGTCAAGTGGGGTTGGTGGAGGATTAGTGCCCCTCCCTGTAAAACAATTAACTCTAAGCCATTGGCCACCCCGTTTGGGATACATGGCGTCTGGCAATGAATGAATGAATGATGAATTCCAGTCGCATGAAGCAAAGCATTTCTTCTTCAACCGAGTTGTAATTATATGGAACAAATTGCCCTCCAATGTAGTAAATTCTAATAAAGTACTGACCTTTAAAGGTTGCCTCGATAAGTATTTGTCAGCTAACCCCCAGCCTAGTATGTTTACTCCTGAATAAAACACTTGTGTGTGTATAATTTTTTTTTTATTTTAAGTTTTTTATTTTCATTTTTTTTGTTTCTTTTACTTTTTTTTATTTTATTTTTTTTAGAGCCTGGATCAATTTATGAATGCAAATATAGTATATGCACAGACTAGGATATGCACAGATAGCCCTGAGTTAACGGTCACTACTCATTATTTCGACCTTTGATGGGCTGTGGAACACTGAGGGTCCCTGTTAGTTAAGTGTCCACCATCGGGATTTTTTTATGTACCAGGGATCACTGCTTCAGGAAGTGACTTATGTGCTTGTCCCACATGGGAAAGCTCCTAGTCTCAGTGGAATGAAGCTGGGGCCTGATTGACTGCTGCCTACCTTAATAGCGCCAGACAAGTCTGCCGCACCACACCTGAACATCCACACTGTGCTCTGTGCAATTTCCACACTGCGTCCGCAAACGTCCTGTTAACTCAACGTACCCTTACATGTTGTCATGCTTTATTTATTATTTGATTATTCATTTTACTTTACTACTCTATCTTTCAGGTTATTCATACATGTAGCTTATAGATAAAGTATTATAGAAAGTAACTTTTCCATTTAGGTCTTTCCTATGAAAATTCCATGTCAGCTTTTCCATGCCGCATGGTGGTTTTTCTCATTTTTTCTTACCAGTTTTAACTGGAGGGTTTGGAGGTGGGGGAAGCCTTCTTGCTTTACTATCCTTATCCTTCAGCATGTAGAGTTAGATCTTGTAGTCGTAGTCTACTCTGTAACAAACAGCCTCGAAAGGACCATAAGGTCTGTTGCTGTTTGCTTTCCTTTGTACTCCTGTTTCTTATCACTGCCTTTAAGGAACCAGCAACCTTTCTTCCTTGTTGTACCCTTTCAAGCACTTCACCCTCCAGACTTCCATCCTTACTCATCACCCTACTCAAATACTTAAACGTACTCACATTTTCCATTTCCTCATCATCCAGCCTCACTGTACATTCACTGACTTCACCTCTCTCGAAGACCATAACTTTACTCTTACCTACATTCACCTTTAGATTCCGTTTCTTTTACACACTCTCCCAAACTCATCCACCAAGTCTTGCAGCTCCCTTTCGTCATCACTTAACAACACAGTATCATCTGCAAACAACAGTACAGGGAGTTTCCAAACACTGCCCTCTCTCATTAGGGCCACTCCAACATCCACTGCCCTATCTTGTATCTCTGTTATAACCCCATCCATATACAGACTGAACAACCACGGAGACATGACACATCCCTGTTTCAACCCAACCTTCAAATAGAAAAATTCACTCATTTCACTATCCACATGCACTACAGCCTTAGCACCCTCATGCATACTCTTCACAGCATTCAACAATTTCCCATCTACTCCATATATTCTTCATTAATACTTTCCACAAACCTTGTCTATCCACCCTGTCATATGCTTTCTCCAAATCCATGAAGGCTGCATACAACTTCATTCCCTGCTCTAGAAACTTTTCCACTAAATATCTAAGAATGAATATCTGATCTACACAACTTCTTCCCTTCCTCATTCCTTTTATTGGTATTCCTTTACCATCTACAGCATATAAATCTAAGTTTGGTTCCTCAGTGAATGTTACCTTTCTTCTAGTTCTAAAAATTCTCTCTAATTAATCTTGTGTTATTAAACTGACAGGTGAGCCTGAATCCAAAACTAATGAAATCTTTTCAACTTCACAAAAAGCGGAAACCAAAATGCTTTAATTTCCATATAGGCTTCCTATCTTACGTTTGGTTTATTGGATTGTCTTAAGTGTTGTTGTCTTTTGTGCTGATATACTCTCTTGTAGACAGGGACTAATTTCTCTACTGCTTTACCCTCTGAGGTCCAGTGACTGACAGTTTTGTGTTTCCTACAGTAGGGTTCAAATCCTTTCGATTTGTCTCTGTTCTCATTATTTTTGATGGAACATTCAGTTCTTATGTGGCCTAGATTTGTGCAGTAGTAACACAGCCTATCTCTCAAGTTCGACCTAGAGGTGGTTCAACTTATTTTGGTCTTTCTGTAGCACGTTGTCTGCTTGGACTACACCAGAATTTCTGAATCTGCTTGTTGACTGGTGTGCGTGAGTTCTATAGTTCTGCTGACAGTTTGATTGCATTCTGGACGAGACTGTCCTTTGTCTTTACTTGATTTATCCCTGCAACAGTCTCTCCTAATTTCATCCCTGTTTTATTACATTGTGATATTCAGTCACACCGGCTTTGTTGCAATCCAACTCCACCTTAAATATAAAATCTAATAAGCACATTCCTGGATTATAAAGTATCGTCTTTGCGATCTTGAGGACTCTTTCTGGCAATTTACATAGTGCAGCTATATAACCAATGATGTCAACGAAACGCATTGGCGATATATCACCATCAGCTTCAACCCATTCTGAGTTTTCTGTGCTAGCTAACAAGGTTCTTTTAATTGTGGCAACACCTACAGCTATTTTACCCAAATCTGATTTGGAGTGTTTTTGCTTTAGTAGTTCTACATTTTTATGTAATTCTGGGGTTATACCAACTAGAAAATTCTTGCCTCCAGAGAATTTCCTGGGGAGTTCTGTCTTAAGCTCATCATATGTTTGAGCTCACAAAAGGTTCTCGGACAAGCAAATTGGCAGCTAGGCATCATTCCTGATTTATTCTAGCTCAGTGGTTCTTTACCTTTTCCGTCCTATGACCCCTTGATAAACTTCAGGGCCGTACCGTGACCCCCACAATAAAAATTTGTAAGCTGAATTTCGTGGAAAGGTAAGATAAAACAATATAATATGACAATCCTCTTTTATTGAAAATGCCCAAATTCAAAACACTTGAAAATGCCACAAAACTACAAATTCACAGGACTATTAAACATCATGCAAAATTACTTACTACTCATTCAATCAATGGGAAAGATGAATCTGTTTTGCAGCCATCAGTCGATCAACTCGAGAAACAGTGCTCAACAGCCAACATCTCATATCAGCGTCCATAACAAGCCTATTACGTGCTTTCGTTTTTAACGTCACCATGGCTGAAAATCCAGCCTAACAGTGATAGGTTGAGGGGGATTGGATCAACATGGTCAAGGCCCTATTCGAAAAAATTGGACAGTCCTCCCTCAGTTTTGCCCAAAATGTCGGTAGTTCTTGTTCAGTGAAGTCGATCTTCAGCTGAGAATCCTCGCGAATTCGAACAAATTCAACCTTTGCAACAACTTCAGTATCACTGATGGCACTCTCCTTCACTGAAAAGGAGCTGTAGATCCACGCATCAGAAAAAAGGCCGTCCAGTCCAGGAAAGTAACTTTCATTTGCTGCCAGAAAATGAGCTGAGATCTCCTCATGGAAACTGCATTAAGCATCTGGCATAGAATCCAAGAGAGTCGTCATTGGAGAAAAGAAAGTAGTCTCACCATCGTGAACTCTTTTCTGGTAAAGCTAAATCTTATTCCCAAACACTGCCACTTTATCACAAACTGTGTGCAACATTGGGAGATTTCCTTGGGGTGAAAAGTTTAGGGAATTCACTTTACAGAAGAAACTGGCCAAGTAGACAACATTTGTTATGAAACCACCATCCTGCATCTCTTCATGAAGAAGATTCTCCTTTGCAGTACGTCCTCTCCCTAACAGTGTCGTTATTTCCTATCGTAGTTGCTTCACACGATTCAGAATCTTGCCATGTGACAGCCACCGTACTTCTGTGTGAAATATGAGAAAAGTGAAGTCGGCACCCATTTCTTCACAAAGCGCTTTAAAGGTCCTTGAAGTTGTTGCGCTTCCTCGGATATGGTTCACAATCTTCACAAGTCTGAAAACACTTTTTAAAGTCCAGGTGGGAAAGTCTTCATCGCCAAAGCATACCAATGAATCATACAATGGGTGAAGGAGACGTGCGGGGCGACATTCTTCACAAAGGCTTTGAAGCCAGATGTGCAACCGATCATGGAATGGTCTCTACACAGTCTGACAAGTGCTTCCCAGCCCAGCTCATGTTTGAGGAGAAAGGTTTCTAGGATTCTGAAAACATCTTTTCCAAGAGTGGTTCGTGCCCAATGGCTCCGAGAAGAAGTACTCTTCCCTCATGACTTCTCCATCGAGGTACCGAATGTAAACAAGAAGTTGGGAACATGAGGCAACATCAGTTGACTCGTTCAGTTGCAATGAATACGCTAGACTACTCTTTATAGCGGCCACTACTTGCAGCAGAATATCCTCACTCATGTCCGAGATCCGACTTTTGACTATATCATTTGCAAGAGAAATTGACCTCAACTTATTTGACTGCTGTTTAAGATGGAGAGAGAGAGAGAGAGAGAGAGAGAGAGAGAGAGAGAGAGAGAGAGAGAGAGAGAGAGAGAGAGAGAGAGATTTTCTTTTCACCAGATGATGCCCTGGATGTTTATCTTCAACTTCATAATAAACAGAAACTTTTTTTTTTTTTTTCATTTTTTTCACTACTCCCGTATGTAAACTTACGCATAGCTTTACGCCATGGAGAGAGACTTTTTATCTTCAACTTTATAATAAACAGAAACATTTTTTTTTTTTTTCACTACTCCCGTATGTAAACTTAAGCATGGCTTTACGCCATGGAGAGAGATTTTTTTTTTTTTCCACCAGATGATGCCCTGGATGTTTATCTTTAAGTTTATAATAAACAAAGACTAAAAAATAATATTTTTTTCCTTCATTTTTTGCACATCACGGAATGGGATAAAAAAAAAAAAAAAAGGCAATTGTGCAGTCCATGGGTTAATCATATCTTCACCAATGGTATGAGGCTTCTTGGTCTGAGCGATCACTCTCTCTCTCTCTCTCTCTCTCTCAAATTTAACACGTGTACCAAGGCATCCTTTCATATTAAATCCCTATTTACTAATTTACCCCTTGACGAAACTGTAAAAATTTGCACTGACCAACTTTACAAGGAGAGTAATAAAGTTAATGGTTTTCCCCGAAAAGACTTCCATAGACTTCTATCTCTTGCAGTGAAGGGTTCAACAAGCATATTTAATAATACAGCATACAAATAAATTGATGTCGGGACCATATTTGGTCCGGTCCTCCTACGGAAGGTAAATCTACACAGCAACAAATTGACGGAGTGGCGATGGATAATCCCCTTGGTCCGACCCTTGGTAACGCTTTTTTGTCTTATCATGACTCTCGATGGCTCGAGAACCGTCCAGCTGATTTCAAAGCCTTGTTTTACGGACGTTATGTCGACGACACTTTTGTCATTTTTGCTTCACCTGACCATGTTTCCCCGTTTTTGGATTACATAAATTCCAAACACCCGAACATTCAATTTACTTTTGATATAGAGGAAAATAATAAACTACCATTTTTGGATATACTTGTTGAAAAAATAAATAACTCATTTATCACCTCCGTCTATCGTAAGCCTACATACACTGGTTTGACAACTAAATTCACTTCCAACATCCCCGTGCAATTTAAACAGAACCTTATGTACACTTTGGTAACTAGAGCATTTAACATTAGTTCAACTTACAAAAACTTTCACTTAGAACTAAATAATTCACGAAACATGTTAAAACTAAACGGTTTTCCCTTACACTTCACCGATACACATAGAGGAAAAAGGTTGAACAAAACAGTGCCCCTTCCTTACAAGTTCAGACTGTTCCTAAAGCTCTTGTTTATTTTGTAACCCCTTTTTTAGGACCTCGTTCCTTTGGAGTAAAGACTAGAATCAGGAAACTCATCTCTGAATATTATCCACAGGTATCACTGAGGATTGTATTTAAACCATCATCAGTGCTATCCAACCACTTCTAGTTCAAGGACCGCATCCACGATTCTCTGATGTCATCTGTGGTGTACAAGTTTTAGTATAGTAGATGTAATTCCACTTATATTGGTCAAACCAAATGACACCTCACCGCCAGGATTTCGGAGCATCGTGGAAAGTCACTTTTTTGTTTGTTTGTTGATATTCGCCCACACCTGGTGGGACACGGGCAAACTGAGAGCCCGTCAGGGAAAAAAAGCAGGAACAAGCTCTCCAATTAGAGTGTAGTGGGGACAGCAAACTGGCGAACGAGGGAAAGGCATCAGAGGCAGGGGAAGGTGCGATGGTTGGTGGTGAGATCGGCTGCGCGATGATCGATGATTCAGGGCGGGGCTTGACGGTAGATGGTGAGGCCGGCTGCACGATGGTCTAAAAGAGGGCAGGGCGGGATGAGAGCCGGGTAGACAGAGCGGCGCCAATGGAGGAGGCGCCGACGAGCTCAGGTGGAAACCGCCCCGACGCTGCCCTCGACCACCACGCCCCTGATGGAAAGGGCAAAAAAGACTACCCCAGCTCTCCAGGAGCAGCAGGTGGAAGCACAGAGGGGAAGCCCGGTCCTGGTCGTCACAGATGGCAAAGCCCCGGTCCAGGTCGTGGCGGAGGGAGGGTCGTCGGCCAGGTAGTCTAGGGCGGAGGAGCCTCGACCTCCTGGTAGGCAGAATAGGGCACTCCCTCAGATAGAAACGACGGGCCCGTCCCTCGGCTGATATGGCTGCTGTGGAGAGCTGGTCCCGCCGGGAGGTCTTGCTCGACAAGAGATGGGCTGCGAGTGGAAAGTCACACAGAACAGGTCTTCCTTTATCGAAACCCGGCAATTCAGCGATCCGTGAACACTCTGAAGCCTCAGGCCACTCAATGTATACAAGTGATTTCTCTATTCTCCACACTTCCCCTGATGACACATCAAGACGAGTAGCAGAGACTCTCCTCACCCACCTCCACAAGCCAACCCTGGGTGGCTGTGACTTCTCCACCTCACTTCTCTGCATTTTTTAAGTTCATAATTTTAACTTTTTAAACCAATACTAACAGTTTAAGTTTTCAACAGTTGGCCACTTTTTTTTTTTTTACCATAAGTATTAGCTGACTGCTGACCTATATGTTAAATGGTAAGGCACATCCTTTCCACACACACACACACACACACACACACACACACACACACACATCTATATATATATATATATATATATATATATATATATATATATATACATATATTTTTAATTGTATGTTCACGATTGAGAAATCTAAATATCATTACTTTTTATTCTCTTTGGTAAATCTAAGATATCAATTTTTTTTTTGGCTGACGATGGCTAAAGCCGAAATGTTCCCGATAAATAAACAAGATGTTCATCCCAGCACTGGTATTCATCTTCCTTATATATATATATATATATATTATTCTTTCCCAATCACTTTCTGACCTCCTGAAAAAACCCAAACGACCCCTCTGGGGGTCACGACCCCCAGGTTAAGAACCGCTGTTCTAGCCGGAAAAAAAAAAAAAAAAACAGCTATGTTTTCCTTCTCATCTTTCATGTTTCTTCTGATGAAATGTTGCTGACATTCATCTAGCACTGTCTGGATATCTGATCTGTCCTCATCAGTACCTGATATTTTTGTGAGACTTTTGTCCTCATAGTAAACAGACCCTGGTACCCAATTTTTGTGGTGTGAGCAGGTGAATGCACTGGAAGTAGCTTTGTCTATTTTCACTAGA
>NC_136969.1:15487540-15597540 GCF_032717465.1 Coenobita brevimanus
AGTGTAGTTACCAACAATGGAGAACTGTTGGACATGTTATTTTTTCATAATATATCTGCAATACCCTTAACAGTTTAACATGACTATCCTATGCTCACATTTCCGGATGTAGTCAGCAAAGATTTGTAGAGATTAGATAGGTTCTTGTCATCAATATTTTCAGATATTCTAGACAACACTTTGGGGCTTCTCGGCATCTTCATGCTCTCAGTTTTAATAACATGGACGTTAGAGATAATCTTCCCGTTGCATTCTTAAACTGCATAGGCTACTCCCTGTGTAATCAGCATGAATACAATAGTAATTACAGTAAGTCCTCAGCTTCGAGTTGTGTCTTCGTACGATGATGTCTGTTTTTTCGTTCTTGCAACCACAAGATGATTAAAGTGACCACGTAGTTGGTTATATGTAGGGAAAAGCTTAATAAAGGCTATGGCAAGTGGGCTTAACTAACCTGTGTTGGTAGTAAGAGTACACCAAGAGGAGAAATCATTGTGAAGGAGGGGTAATGGAGAGTGTCTATCCCTTCAAGTACGAGAGGCCTTTCCCTAAACTGACTAACAAGCACCGAAGTTAAATATAATAATATATACGTAACTTACACCGAAAGAAGTAATCCCTTTCATCTGGTGACTTATTTAAGCTGTATTATTCTTCCTATTTCACAATATTTTATTCAACTTTGGGTGTGTCTGTCATGCTGAAGGAGTAATTGAATGGCCAATCTATCTCTTACTTAAAAAAAAAAAAAAAAAAAAATCTATACTGAATTAAATCGTCTGGTGGTTGCATGAACAATGCACAAAGGAAGTTAGTGTAAAATCTAGGCAGGTCCAATATCTTCGGTATAGAAAAATTTGGTCATTTCAGGTCAGTTTATGGCAATTCAGATCTAGTCAAATTCAAGTCCATTCGCTCCATTAACGTCCTTGCAGACACTTCCTACTATTTCTTGCTATGTTACGTCCGTTCGGGACATTCCTCGTACAATTTAACCATTTAAAGATTTCACACCCAATCCTGCCCATTTATGTAAATTCAGTGTGAGTTTCATCTACTCAAGTGTGTTTAGATTTACTGCAGGATACAGCATATCATTAACTTCCGTCGCATTCCGAACGAAACAAGTAAGGTCATGAGTGTTGCTCACAATTTACGAGCTGCCCTTGACGCTTAAGGTCGAACGGGTCGAATAGGTCAATAATATCGACTCAGGTAATGCCGATCAAAGCTTGAATCATGCAGAAAATATTCGAATTTGTGCTATACTTTTTTAGATACGACAATTCAGATCTCGCATGTCCCTGGAGGTCTTTGTAGGACAATTAAACATATTAAGACGAATTTAAGTTGCTTCTGGGTATGAACAGCTCTGTCCAAAATCTTCCCAATTGCTGCTGCTGCTTTTTGAGATATGTTAGTTCAGGTTTTTCATATATATATATATATATATATATATATATATATATATATATATATATATATATATATATATATATAAAATATTAAGAAGCGGGATTGCTAGTTAGATTGTGCCGGAGAATTTCCAATGTTTCTCATAGTTCCGTTACGAGTCAGCGTTGCCAGTTAGTCTGCTGTTTGTGAGTGTAATTATGTTGTAAGTTGTAAATTTTTCTCTTTTTTGCTTTTTTTCTCCATAATGCACTATTTAGGTGATTGTTAAATTATGTACTTTGATCTCAGTTTGCATGCTAATTAATTTACAGTGTTATGTAGTGTCAGAAAACTCTGGGATGTTTGGGATGTCTCCAAGTCGTAACTGTTCCCCATCGAGAGTACTAGAAGCTTCGAGAATAATGTGAGGCTGTATAAAGATGGGGAAGAGACTAGAACAGTTTCTGTCGGTTTTCAGTTCAGTTTGAGTGTAGATTAGTGTCAGTGCAGTGCAGTTAGCAAAGATTAGCTCCAGAATTTGTGAAAACAGTGAAGCGAAGTGAAGTTGGCAAGCATTAAGTATAATTATTTGGAAAATAAGACACTGAAATGAAGATTCCACTGTTTATTTATGACACCTGTGCTGCTGTGTTGTTGTACACTGAAATGCTACCTCTTGGAAGAACAAGTCACTGGGCAATGTCCTTCCTGTACTGATCTACTGCTGTTGGAGCCTGTGGCAGTGTGAGACGGGGACTTAATAGTGAGTCTAACCTTCGACTTGGAGGCTGAAGTTGTACAGAAGAGAAGCCAGGCTAGTCAGGACGAGGTGTCATTGGCTGCAATCGTGAGGCTATTACAAGTACAGATTGAAGGACAGAAAGAACTCAAAGAACAATTACAGGCACAGCAAGAAGGAGAGAAAGAACTCAAAGAACAATTACAGGCACAGCAAGAAGGACAGAAAGAACTCAAAGAACAATTACAGGCACAGTGAAGGACAGAAAAAAATCAAAGAACAATTACGAGCAAAAAGTGTCCAACTACAAGTACAGAATGAAGGACAGAAAGAACTGAAAGGACAATTGCAGGCAGAAAATGATGAAATCAAATAACAGTTGCAAGCACAGAGGGAACAGCTTCAGAGGCATTACAGGAGTCACAGAGGGAATTACAACTGAGGATGCAAGGACAGCTGGATGCTTTCATGGGGGAAATAAATGAAGAACAGGAACAACTGAAGGAGAGTGTATATGCTGAGCTACGGCAGCAGAAATATGAGGTAATCAATAATGTGACAGAGTGCAAATAGCGTGTAGACGACCAGTTGAAGACAATTAGTTGGGGAATTGTTATGGAGTGCAGGCAGCATGTAGATAACCAGTTGAAGCATAAAGTCGAGAATGTAAACATGATTGGTGAGAAACCTGAGGCTGTAGAGAAATATTGCACTGCTGAGCCTCAGGCTGTAGAGAAATATTGCACTGCTGAGCCAGGACATAAGAAAGAGGACTGCTACAAGTGGAAGGGGAAACAGGAGAAGACTGGAGGAGGTTGTTGGTTCTGCAGGAAGGCAGTACACAAGAAGGACGACTGTTACAATTGGAAGAAGATGGAAGAAAAGAGAAGTGCAAGGAAATCTACAACTGTAACAAAAGCATGTTGGACAAGTAGTGATGTGGGACATTTCAGTTCTGACTGTCCAAAGTAGAAAAAGGAGGATAAGAAGGCTACAGAAGACCAGAGAGAAGCAGAAAACAAGTGGAGGCTGGTGTTAAAGGGCAACCACCAGCTGGGTTTTCCCAAGTACCCCCGCCACTGAGAAAATGCAAGAGAACTGCAATCGACAATGTGCGGGCAGACAGAAGAATAGACGGAAAGCAGTCTTCCCTGGTGATTGATTCAGCCTCAGAGCAGACTTTTGTGAGGCCTGATGGGTTACACCATCAGTATCTGCCTGAGTCATCAGAACAATTGCGTGGCATAACTGGGCACTGCACAGAACTGAGGGGACCCCCAGATGTCCGGACTGAAGTGGCAGGGCAAGAAGCCATGCTTCCAGTCTATATTGCTGAGATAGAAGATCCATGCCTTCTTGGTCTGGACTATCTGATGTCCATGGGATGTGAGCTGGACTTCTCCACGAAGCTGAAGGTTCGAGGAAAGTCGGTTTCTGTCACGGCAGTGAGACGTACCAGTTCTGGTGGTGAGGTGAGGGGGTCCGCACTACAGTTCTACTCACCAGATCAGAACTATTGCTTCAGTGCAAGGTGAGTGGCTCTTTTGACAGCTGTCTAGGAGTAGTGGAGCCTGATAAATGGTACAAGACGAAGGCTGAAGTGATGGTGGGGAGAATTTTGATGGAAACAGGTGCAGGTGAAATGCCAGTTGTGGTGGCCAGTTTCTCCCGTGACCCACAGAATATCAACGAGGGAGAAATTCTGAGACTGTGCTAGGTGGTTGACCCTCAATGGCATCAGAGGAAGGCCTGTAAAAGAAGCATAGTCAAGGATGATGGGTACCTGCTAGACAACTTACCAGACCTATTTTCAAGGAGTTGCCAATGCCTGGATGGCTCACAAGTGCTAAAGTTGAGGCAGCTGCTCACAAAGTTTGCTGACGTCTTCTCCACCAGAGACATAGACCTGGGGTGCATTGATCTGGTGGAGCATTGTACAGACATTGGGATCACCACCCGATTAAACAGCCAGTACGGAGGATGGCGCCAGCCCAACAAAAAGAAATGCAGAAGGTGATCGAGAATCTCCAAAGTCAAAGAGTGATAGAAAAGTCCACATGTCCTTGGGCATCAGCAGTGGTTCTAGTTAGGAAAAAGGATGGCTCAGTAAGGTCTATCTATCTATCTATTGCCAGACGCCTCAATCCCGTTTGGGGTGGCCACAAACAAATCGCCTCCAAGTCGCCCTGTCCCCCGCCATTTCACTGCCCTGCTCCCAACTCACACACCCCTCTCTCATACACCTCTCCACCCCATCCCTCCATCTCATCGTCGGCCTCCCCCTCCCTCTTCCCCCCTCCACTTCACTCACATACACTCTCTTCATCAGTCTTTCTCCCTCCATCCTCTCCACATGGCCAAACCACCTCAGTGTGTTCCTCATAATGCTTCCTATCACATCCACATCCACACCACAACGCTCCTTTATATCCTCATTCGTCATCCTGTCTCTCCATGTGACTCCACAGGCTCCTTTTAAATAACTCATTTCCACTGCTCTCACTCTTGACTTGTGTCCTTCCAACAACGTCCAAGCTTCAATTCCATACGTTTGAGTTGGTATCACAATACTGCCATGTAGTAACTTTTTCACTTCCATGCTCACTTCCCTGTTTATCACTGCTTTCAAAGAACTAGCAACCTTTCTTCCCTGCTGTACCCTTTCAAGCACTTCACCCTCCAAACCTCCATCCTTACTCATCACACTACCCAAGTACTTAAACGTACTCACATTTTCCAATTCCTCACCATCCAACCTCGTTGTACATTCACTGACTTCACCTCTCTCAAAGACCATAACTTTACTCTTCCCTACATTCACCTTTAGATTCCGTTTCTTACTCTCCCAAACTCATCCACCAAGCCTTGCAGCTCCCCTTCGTCTTCACTCAACAACACAGTATCATTTGCAAACAACAGTACAGGGAGTTTCCAAACACTATCCTGTCTCACCAGGGCCACTCCAACATCCACTACCCTACCTTGTACCTCTTTTATTACCCCATCCATGTACAGATTGAACAACCATGGAGACATGACACATCCATGTTTCAACCCAACTTTCAAAGAGAAAAATTCACTTAGTTCACCATCCACATGCACTGCAGCCTTCGCACCATCGTACATACTCTTCACAACATTCAACAACTTCCCATCTACTCCATATATTCTTAACACTTTCCACAAACCTTGTCTATCCACCTTGTCATATGCTTTCTCCAAATCCATGAAAGCCGCATACAACTTCTTTCCCTTCTCTAGAAACTTTTCCACTAAAGATCTAAGAATGAATATCTGATCTACACAACCTCTTCCCTTCCTAAAGCCTCCCTGTTCTTCTCCAACTAATTCCTCTATTTTTTCTCTAATTCTGTCAATATGTATCCTACCATACACTTTTCCTATGATACTAAGAAGACAAAAGCCCCTATGATTACCACACACTTCTTTTTCCCCTTTTCCCTTGTACAGTGAACACCTGAACGTGGAGAACAGTATTTGAAGTGCGTACCTCGCCTGCAAATGTTCCCGTTCAAATGACAGTGGACGCAGGGTTGTCAAGTCCTTATAATCGATCTCGCTAGTTTAGTCCTGAAAACTTGCTAGAATGCTGCTGGATCGTAAACACTGCAAAACATCGCTAGAAAATATGAGTAAATCTCTAGAATATCACTTAAAAATGGCAAAAACATCCAGAATGTAGCTAGATATCATGTTGTCAGATGTTAAATAGTGCTGCTAGGTAGAAGCAAAAATAGGTCTAGATGCATAGTCGTTACATTGGCAACCCTGTGTCACTGTTCTCACGTCATCATATGAATGCAATGGTGCCACGTTTACTTGCAGCACAAAAATTGTATTAAATAATAATATTACTCCTGACTTAAAGGAATGCTAGTCACTCATTACACTAAGGTTTTTCCATTGAATGAGCTGTGGGTGTTATGATAATGCTGGTAGTAATATCCTACATATCAAACATTACATAACTGGCAAAAACACACTAGCCCCTCTTCTCCCTCCCTACTCTCCTGCAAGCCATAAAATTTGAATTTAATCCTTAATTTAGAGTCGATTGGTGCAAAAGAATTGCATGAATGCATGACGATGTTAAGGAATCAATAGACTTCGTAAAGTTTCTTCTTAAAACTCGTTTGTACTGATAGGATATGGGATTTTTATGTACAGTACAGTATACGCTAATACTACTCGTCTCCCGTCGCCCTGCCAAGCTCTCACCCAATGGCGCCTATGCAGCCACAAAACTTTTACCCTTAAACAGCCGAATGCTGGGTACTGAACTAGGGTCACTATGTTATAGAACAAAATATACTCAAAATTGCATGACAGATCATTGGTGTAAGTTTTTGTCATACGTCGCGTTAAACCCTGTATATATATATATATATATATATATATATATATATATATATATATATATATATATATATATATATATAATGGATAGTTATTGTTAGTATATTGTAGTGATATCACTTTACAATTGATAAATGAATTAAATGTCTGTGTATTATTATTGGTATAAATACTTATATTAGGTAAATTTGTAAATAATTAAGTGCTTTAAAATAATGCAACTTTTAAAAGAATAAACATTTAACTCACTAAAGGAAAATGTTGGTAAAAAATGTTGGCAGTGAAGTTAGTGCTGGGTAGATTTGTTGGTGGTTGTGGTATGTTATGGCTGGTTGTTTTGCTCTCGTCAGCGCCCCCACATTTCTGCTGAGTCCTGTTGGTTGTTGAGATGTTGTGCAGTGGGGTTGTGGTGGTTGTGGGTAATAGTAGTGGTGGTGGTGGTCAGGTGATCAGCTGATGCTGTGATAACTCAACCTACTGCGCCAAAAAAAAAAAAAAAAAAAAAAAAACATTCACTGCTGGGTCAACAGATTTTAGTTCCAACTCATTCCTCATTCTCTCATGCTTACTCTTTCTTGCTTATCCTCGTCTTTATCCTCCTCCTCTTCTTTTTGTGATTAACTTGTTTTAGTTGACTATAGAGCTGTAAATCATAGATAGTTGCAGTAGATAATTCTAGTTGATCATACAGTAGAATTATTGTCTTCTTCATCATACAGTTGTGTTGTTGAAACTTGTAATAATTTTCTTCATCATTGCTGCCTCTTCTTTCTTCTTTACCATTTCATTACCATTTCATTTCTTCTATCTTCTTTTGCCGCTATTCTTTACCAGCTGCCACCAGTGTTAATAGGGTAGATTGGTAGGTAGGTCGGTAGGTGCTAGGTAATGAGTGGATATTGTAGAGTATCATACATCTCTGCTGCTGCAAGTGTATATAAAAATCGTAGCTAGGAGTTGGGACTGTAGCTGTAGACTGGTGACGCACCTCTCTCACCAGCAGTGTAAAGTCGTGAGGCGTTGGATACCTCATTGTGGGTCGCACTCGTCCCTCTGTCTGTCTAGTGCCATAAGTGAAGATGAGGCATAGACTCTCTGGGGTTTGGGGGATTTATTGTGACACAGTTACATCGTTCGTGTGATGGACAGAGTGACGTGAGCCACGTATTCTCAGCGTAACAGCGGACCTCCAAATTCTACCCTATCTCCTAAGCTTTTCTCTCGTCTCCCCTTCTGCTTTCTATGGTTCTCTCTGGCTCTCTGACTCTCATCTCTGTTTTCTGGGATATATACTGCCTGGTGAGTTTGTGTGTAATGTCTGGTACTTTTCCATTCATATAAGCAAATTTGCTTTCGTCAGCTACCCTACGTGTTTGCAACATCATGAGATTCTTGATCGTTTTTAACATACATTATGTGTTTGCATTCTGGGCTGAGGATGTGTAGCCTACGTCCTCACCTGAGCACTTGCCATTGCATATGGTGCAAGTGGTACATATTTTGCTATGATATATACTAATACCTATAACTATGCATGCCTATAACTATTACATATTGTTTTATGACATATTAATGCCTATACTGGGATTAAACAAGAACAATAATAATATGACAATGTATTTGATAAAACTGGTTTGCATACTGTAGTGTGTGGATACCTCCCCTGTATTATATTCATGAACATTTACAAAGACTAACAGAGAATAACAGTAATTTCATTAAATCTCAACATTCAGATCACCTAACGTTCATCTCACTGGGTTGGCTTGTATCGTATAACAGTAACAATAAAATATCAAATTCATTCATGCATTATGATGCGTCCATTTCTTTCTAGATTCAGGGATAGGATACTAACATTTTATATTTATTATTTACACCCACAAGTGCTGGACATCTGCAGATCAGTGGCTGTCGAGCAAAGCCATTCATGTTCAGAGCACGGCATTTTATTCTTTATACACGAAAATCAAACAAACACCAGCTGAAGAGCCGTATTCTAAGTGGGATACAACACTTCGCAATCTTTCTGTCTGAGCGATTTGTTTCCCATCCAATACGTTGTTCTCTTGTGTATGTTATGTATATCATTTATGTATCACCAGTTTCCACAAGTAACATACATGAGATTTTAAAAAGTTATAATATGCAAAATAAACTACTAAAGAATAAATAAATCTTCCAATACTTAGAAAACCGGCACAAAGACCTGTTTAACAGTGCCTGCGGTGAAGTTCTCTCAAATTAATGAAGTTGTCCATTGTAACCCGGAACATAATAAAATTCATCTTTTTAATGCCATGCCCCCTTATGCTGGGGTCGCAAACAAATCGTCCCTATGTCACCTTGGTCTCTGCTGAGATGCTGCCCTTACACCTCCCTCATTCATTTACTTCTCTACCTTATCAGACCATCTTATCCTCCGTTTCCTTTCTTCATTCATTCACACTTTACTATTTTTTGGTCAGTTTCTAGCTCTTCATTCTCTTTACTTTCGATCAAAATTTTCATCGTAGTAGTAGTAGTTGTTCCCTAGAAAGTCTGGCCGAACAGCCCCGAGTCCCTTAGGAAGGCAATGGCCGAGCCCGGGCTTTCCCACAGAGCTCTCAAAGAGTGTCTGTTGTGTTGTTCGCATAGGTGATTGTGTGCAATGCAGTCTTCCATATTGTGCCTAATAGTGTGGGGTGCTGTGTTACATCCTGGACAGGCATCAGCGACGAAGTCATCCAGCCTCTTCTGGTAGCTTGAGAGGGCTGGATGGTGACCACATCTCAGCCTGGCCAGGTGGACCCTATCCTCACGATTGAGATAGGATTCATAAGGGTGGATGTCAGGGGCCGTGGATGCAGCTGTGTGTTGTCTTTAAGTGACTGAATGGAGCAGCGAGTGATTTGAGTGTGGATATGCTTCTGGAAGCTGGTCGGAGGTGGGCGAGGGGGGAGAGATGACAATAGTTGTGTATGGTATCGTGTGCTGGGTGTTGATTTGATGTTCCTTGGTGTGGGTGAATATGTTGCCATGTAATGTAGTGGATGTTGAGGGTTTGTGGAGGCTGCAGCAAGAATCTGGGGGCCTCTCATGTCTAGGTGATCCTTGACTTTGAGGACTTTGGTTTCTTGATGTAGGTGGTCTTTGGGTGTAGTAGCTGTGCCGCCTTTGATTATTTTTAGGGCCTTGTTCTGTATGGTCTGTAGCGTGTTTTGGTGAGGATAGGAGCCCAAGCAGGGCTTGCATAATTCAGTACTGAACGTATGTGTTGTTTGTATACTGTGGTGGTGGTTTCTATGTTGTGTCCGAATGTTGTATGGGGAAGTGACCTCAAGGCATTGAGTCTTGGTGTTATTTTATTGTTAATGTTTTTGATATGTTGTTTAAATGACATTGATGCACTGTATGTTACATCAAGGATTTTGGGAATGTGTGTGTGTGTGGTAGGAGAGTGTTGTTTATGGTGAGGTGTGGGATGTGACTGTTCTGCTGTCCAGTTTGTGAGAAGGGTCACTGTAGATTTGGCTGGGGCTATTTTGAGCCTGTTTGTGGTGAACCATTCGTGTAGTGTGTTGAGGTAAGGTTGGAGGATGTGTGCAGCTGTGTTTGCGTTTTGGTGTGTACATGTAAGTGTTATTTCATCTGCATGGGAAGCTATGTGTATCTGTGGTGTGTGGGGTGAGTATTTTTTTTTTTTTTATGCGAGGAAGAAGGAACCAAAGGCCATGAGCCCGCAGTAACAGTTCCCTCCAAGAGAAAAACAAAATACAATAGAGAGCCAAATTCAAGATCTGATACATTTTGAGATGCCTGGACACACTGCGTTTGAAAGACTGGAGATCATAGGCAGCAGGAAATACAGACAGAGGGAGACAGTTCCAGAGCTGACCTGTTGCATAAATGAAAGACTTGGAGTAACGGTTAACTCTTGCATTAGAGAGTTGGACAGAAAAGGGATGAGAGTTTGCTGCCAGACGGGTGCTACGCGCCCGTCGTAGAGGTGGAGGAATGCAAGCAGACAGTTCAGAGGAGCAGTGACCATTAAAGTAACGATAGAAAAGAGATAAAGATGCAACAGTGCGGCAAAGAGACAGAGATTGAAAGGAGTCAGTAAGAGGAGGAGAGTTAATGAGATGAAGAGCCTTTGACTCCACCCTATTGAGAAGAGCTGTATGTGGGAAGCCTCCCTACACCTGAGAGTTGTACTCCACACAGGGGCAGATAAAACCCCTGTATAAAGTCAACAATTGTGCAGGGGTAAAGAAAGAGCGGAGTCGGCTTAGCACACCCAATCTCTTGGAAGCAGATTTTACAAGAGATGTAATATGATCTTTCCAAGATAAGTCCCGAGTAAATGAAACCCCAAGCATGTTCAAGGATGATGCAGGATTAAGCTGAATATTATTAAACATTAGTGGGTATACCTGTGGAAGATTTTGTCGGGTTGATAGGTGTAAGAACTGAGTCTTAGATGCATTAAAAACAACCATATTATTTTTACCCCAGTCAGAGATACGAGCCAAGTCAGACATTAGGTGTGCCATAGCCTCATCACTTGTTTGTTGAAGTAACTGTTGAGAGGGGCATTGCGGGAACCGAATGGAAAGGTGAAGGGTGGAGTCATCAGCGTATGAGTGTATAGGGTTAGATGTACAGCTTAGAAGATCATTGATGAATAAAAGGAAGAGAGTTGGTGATAGGACAGAGCCCTGAGGAACACCACTGTTGATAGATCTAGGAGAAGAACGATGGCCGTCTACAACAGCGGCTATAGAACGACCAGAAAGGAAGCTAGCGCTGAAGGCACAGATAGAAGGATAGAAACCGTAGGAGGGCAGTTTGGAAATTAAAGATTTATGCCACAGTCGATCGAAAGCCTTTGAGAAGTCAAGTGCAATGGCAAAGCTTTCGCCAGATTCCCAAAAGGAGGATGACCAGGAGTCTGAAAGGTAGGTGAGAAGATCGCCAGTGGAGCGTCCCTGATGGAACCCGTACTGACGATCAGAAAGAAGGTTGTGATAGGAAAGATGCCTTAAAATTTTTCTATCGAGAATTGACTCAAAAACTTTTGAAATACAGGATGTTAAAGCAATTGGACAATGGTTGGAGGGTTGGGAGTGGTCACCCTTCTTTGGGACTGGCTGAATGAGAGCAAACTTCCAGCAAGAAGGAAAGTTACAAGTTGACAGACAAAGGCGAAAGAGTTTGCCTAGGCAGGTTGTAAGCACAGAAGCACAGTTCTTGAGAACAACAGGAGGGACCCCATCAGGACCATATGCCTTGTTAGTACTGAGGCCAGTGATGGCAGAAAATACATCAACGGAAGAAATTTTAATGTCAGCCATGAGGAAGTCAGAGGGGGGAAGTGATGGAGGAACAGCACCGGAATCGTCTAAGGTGGAATTGGAGGAGAAAGTCTGTGCGAAGAGATCTGCTTTATCAGTAGAAGAAATAGCTACAGAACCATCAGAGTAGAAAAGAGGAGGGAAGGATGATGAGGTAAAGTTGTTAGAAAGATTTTTGGCAAGGTGCCAGAAGGAGCGGGAAGAATTCGAGTTGGAGAGTTGAGAGCATTTAGTATGGATGAAATTATTTTTAGTAGAGCGAAGAACAGACTTAGCACGATTCCGGGCAGAAACGTAAAGATGATGTGATTCAGGGGTGGGTTGGCTCCGGTACCTTTTGTAGGCCCTCTCCTTGTTGCGGACAGCATTAGAACAAGCCTGATTAAACCAAGGCTCTCTTGCATTAGTCAAAGGATATGAGAAAGGAATGTATGCTTCCATGCCCGAGAGAATAACCTCGGTAATGCGCAAGGCACACTCAGATGGCTCCCGGCCATGGAAGCAATAATCATTCCAGGGAAAATCAAAGAAGTACTGCCTGAGGGCCTCCCAGTCCACGGCTCCAAAATGCCACAGACGACGTTTCCCTGGAGGGTCCACAGGCCATACCGGAGTGATAGGACAGGTTAAGGTAATAAGGTTGTGATCAGAGGAGCCCAACGGAGAGAAAAGATTAATAGAGTAAGCAGAAGGATTAGTTGTGAGGAAGAGGTCAAGTATGTTGGAGCTCTCTCCAAGGCGGTCAGGGATACGGGAAGGGTGCTGTACAAGCTGCTCTAGGTCATTAAGGATAGAAAAGATGTAGGCTTGTTCACCAGGTGGATCCGTGAAAGGAGAGGAGAGCCAAAGGTGGTGGTGAACATTGAAATCTCCTAGAATGGAGATTTCAGAGAAAGGAGAAATGGATAGAATGTGTTCCATCGTAGAAGTAAGATAGTCGAAGAATTTTTGAGAGTAGAATCAGGGGATAAGTAAACAGCACAGATATATTTAGTCAGAGAATGAAAGGAAAGCCGAAGCCAGTGTAGAGAATTCAGAAGAATCGAGTTCAGGAACACGAGAGCAAGATAAGTCGTTGCGTATATATACACAACAGCCACCTTTGGCTTTGAAATGAATATAGAGAACGTAGGAGGATAAAAAAAAGGGTTTGCTGTCAGTTGCCTCAGACAGCTGAGTCTCAGTTAGAAAAAGAAGGTGAGGTTTAGAGGAGGAGAGGTGGTGCTCAACAGAGCGAAAGTTAGAGGAAAGGCCGCGAATGTTGCAGAAATGAAGAAGAAGAGAGTCAGACAGTGGTTCCAGGCACCTCGAGTCGTCACCGGGAGAGGGCGGATGGTGGGGGCATTTATGGTCCCCCCCCCCCGGGGACTCCGAGGCATGTATAGGTTAAAGAGCGGAGGGGACAAAACAGATCTTTGGGGGACACCATTTGTGAAGTTTCTGATGTTAGAAGACTGACCGGCAAATTGTTATGTGTGCAGATCTGCCTGCTAAGTAGTTTGCCAACCATCTTTTTGTGTTATTTTGCATGTTTGTGTTGAGTATTTTGTTTTGAGGTTGTGGCGGGGGATGGCATCAAAAGTTTGGTGATGTCCAATGTGACTAGCAGTGCTCTGTGTGGTGGCCTAGTTGAATTCATGCGTAAGGTCTGTAAGAAGGGTGTTTTTGGATTGTAGTGGCCTAAAGCCATGTTGTGACTAGGGGAGTTTGAGGTGTGACTAGTTATAGTACCAATCGTTCAGTGACTTTACAGGGGATGCAGAGGAGTGTGATGGGGCAGTGTGAGGAAGGTAACGTGGGGTCTTTGTTGGGTTTAGGGATAGTGATGATAATGCCATGCTTCCAGATGTTGGATATTATGTTGTGTGAGTAGCTGTACTTTGATATGTTGTTGAGTGCTTGTATGCTTTGTGGTCCAAGGTGTTTAAGGTGAATGTTGCTTATATTGTCTGGTCCACAGGCAGATGAGTGCTTAAGGTTGCTAATGATATGCTTCGTCTGGTTGTGAAAGGTGCGTAGTCTGGATCTGTGGGGAACTGTCTCTTCCGTCAGATGATACGTCGGTCTTTGTGATGGGGGTTTAGATGGCTGACTTGTGAAAAGTGATTGACGACAGTGTTTGCTTGTTGTTTGTTTGAAGGTATGGTGTCTGTTGATGTGATGGCAGCATGTGAGTGTTTGCTGTTCTTATATTTTATTGTTTTTTTGAGTGTTGAGTTCTTGTATTTGTTGTACGGTGTCTTGTGTATGGGGTGTTGGGAAGTGTCGCAGTGTGTCCCGTTGACTGATGATGCCTTGAACTTCTGGTGTGAAGTTGGGGTTGTGTCTCTTTCTGTTGCCTCTAGGGATGTGTCTTTTGTCTGCGTTTTGCATAACTGTATTAAAAGTGGGCACAGCAGTGTTGATGTTTGTGATGGGTGTACTGTTTAGTATTTCGAAATGTTGTTCTGTTTCAGTTGCAAAGGCCTCCCAGTTGGCTCTCTTATAATTCGTGTATGTGTATCTGTGGGCAGCTGGGGTGATTCTGGTTTTGGTAGTGATGATGATTGGGAGGTGATCAGAACCAAGAGTTTTGACTACTCTCCAGGATGTAGTGGGGGAGAGGTTTGGGAAGCAGAAGGTGATGTCTGGAGATGATGGAAGGAAGAGGGCTTGGTGTGGAATATGGGTATGTTGATCTAGATCAGTGGTTCTTAACCTTTTTTGAGTCACGGACCCCTTTGAGAATCTGGCGAAAGCTATGAACCCCTTCCCTACAAAAATGCAGATAAGCATATAAACACAGTATGACATACACAAAGTTTAAAACAGTCTTTACAAATTATTATGTTTCTCACTCTTTTTCACGCAGAAACTAATGACCATTCGAAAAATGAAGTACATCCAACGTGTGCAAATTAAACAAAATAAAAACTTTAATTCTGCTCAAAAGTTCATTTCAATGAGAGGGTTGTTATTTGGCTGGAATAAGAAGATGAAATTGTGAAGTGGTCTTTGACAAGGCAACACGCATGTCATCGTTGACATCCAGTTGATTATGACTTTTCGTTTTGATAGAAACAAGCACTGAAAACCCTGACTCACAAAGGTATTTAGCAGCAAACGGAATCAGACCACCCATAGCTCGTTTTGCAAGAATAGGGTAGGTTTGTGTCAACGAACACCAGAATTCTTGAAGACTCTTTGAGTTTTTTTTTTTTTTTTTTTTGGGGGGGAAGGGGAGGGAGCAGCTAATTATACCAAATGGCATCACGCAATGTCGCTAAATTGTTCTCAAATATTCAGTCCTTCACGGACCCCCTGAAGCCCATTCATGGACCCCAGGTTAAGAACCCCTGATCTAGATTGTTCAGTATGAAAAGATTATTTGTCTGATATTGTAGTACTAGCCCTCTGTCTGTGTGAGGGTTGTTGACATGCCAGGCCGACGACATGGCGTTGAAATCACCACCCAGGATGATGTTGGGTATGTTAGTGATGTGGTGTATCTGTGGAAAGTAATTGTGTGGTACTGTGGGGGACGATTGGGGGCGAATGTATGTGTTAGATTGTTATGTGTGATTTGTTACCAGTGCGTATTATAATTGATTGTATTTCGGTTGTGGTGTCATGTGGGGGGAAAAGTGACTTTGTGTGTGCATTGGTATCTGCAAAGTTGATGGATTTGTGTACCAGGGTGATGAGTCCACCGCTACCACCGTTGGCCCGGTCTTGTCGAATGGTGGTGAAGTTATGAAATGTCGGTGTTTTCTGTGCTCTGTGTAGATTTGTTTCTTGTAAGATGGCAATATGTATGTTCTGTTGTTTGATGAATTGTGTGAGTTCTTGTTTTTTGGTGTTTATGCCATCTATGTTTAACTGAAGGATGTTTATGTTGTGTGCGCGATGTGTGTTGGCTGCTGCAGCACGGAGGGGAGGTGGTGGTGTGGGAGGAGGGGAAGGGGTAGAAGGAGGTTGTGATGGAAGTAAGGGAAGGGGTGGATTAGGATGGGTTGGAATGGGAGGGGTTGGGGGATTGGATGGTTTGGGAAGGATCGGAGGGTTTGGCTGAGGATGTGTGAAGGAAGTAGGAGCAGGGTTGGTGGGGGGATTAGTGGGCGGGGGGAAGGAGCATAAGAAGCAGGTCCAGGTGTCTGTGTAATGTTTTCTGGATGCAAGTGTTGTGCAGGTGTAATGGGTCCAGTTCTTGCAGGAATTGCACTGAACTGAACCCTTTGTCTGTCGGCTCGACGTGATAGGTTTTGAGCATGGACATATGTATTTGTTGGTGGGTCCTTGATTTGCAAGACCCATTGGGGTGGCAAGACTCAGTGTGTATCCCTAGCTGTGTCACTCACTCACTTACTGTGGCGTTTTGAAGGCTGAAATCTAGCAAGTGAAAACTGTAGAGTTATGTGAGCGCCACACTTTTGGGGAGACGGGGTTGAAAGGTGAAGGGTATTCGTGGTTTGCTTGGCGTGCTTCTGGGGTGTGTCTGGGATGCGTCTGAGGTGCGTCTGGTGTGCATCTGAGGTGCTGTGTCCGAAGACAAAATGGAGACATTATAAAATGTGTTGGGATAGTGGATAAGGTTAAGGTAGGTCGGGCTGTTATAGGCTTCCTCTGTCTTCTTAACATTACTATTGTCCTAGGTTTCTCTTGAGCATAGTAGAATTATCTGCCAAAGCTAAATGGGAATGCTGCAACCAGTGAGTTTATAGAATGGTAAATCGCACCCAGAAACTAAATATACCGAGATAAACCCCTTCACATCGGTGACGCATTTCTGTATTTTGTTCTTGTTCCTACAAGACAATTTTGATTAAATTTATGGTCGCTTGATTACAGTGTAAGTATTGTAAAAGACTATATCAAACCTCTCCAGTTCCAAAAGTCTCTCCGTAGCGAAATGAAATTGTCTGGAATAAACAAATACGTATTGAAGAATACTTTGTCGTGCCTCAAAATATGAAGTTATTCTTACAATTGTATTTTTCAGTGCTAGGAGAGACCTCTTGTATTTAGGGAGTCAAGGATAGCTGTATCTAAACCCACTAGCTCTAAGTGCCTCTTCATCACTGAAAAAACTGTCTGAAGATCGTAGGAATGAAATGAAAAATATGTCATCAGACTATCTATCTATCTATCTATTGCCAGACGCCTCAATCCCGTTTGGGGTGGCCACAAACAAATCGCCTCCAAGTCGCCCTGTCCCCCGCCATTTCACTCCCCTGCTCCCAGCTCACACCTCCCTCTCTCATATACCTCTCCACCCCATCCCTCCATCTCATCCTCGGCCTCCCCCTCCCTCTTTCCCCCTCCACCTCACTCACATACACTCTCTTCGTCAGTCTTTCACCCTCCATCCTCTCCACATGGCCAAACCACCTCAGTGTGTTCCTCATTTCGCTTCCTGTCACATTCACATCAACACCACAACGCTCCTTTATATCCTCATTCGTCAGCCTGTCTCTCCATGTGACTCCACAGGCTCCTCTTAAATAACTCATTTCCACTGCTCTCACTCTTGACTTGTGTCCTTCCAACAACGTCCAAGCATCACTTCCGTACGTTAGAGTTGGAATCACAATACTGTCATGTAGTAACTTTTTCACTTCCATGCTCACTTCCCTGTTTCTTATCACTGCTTTCAAGGAACCAGCAATCTTTCTTCCCTGCTGTACCCATTCAAGCACTTTACCCTCCAAACCTCCATGCTTACTCATCACACTACCCAAGTACTTAAACGTACTCACATTTTCCAATTCCTCACCATCCAACCTCGCTGTACATTCACTGACTTCACCTCTCTCAAAGACCATCACTTTACTCTTCCCTACATTCACCTTTAGATTCCGTTTCTTACACACTCTCCCAAACTCATCCACCAAGCCTTGCAGCTCCCCTTCGTCTTCACTCAACAACACAGTATCATCTGCAAACAACAGTACAGGGAGTTTCCAAACACTATCCTCTCTCACCATGGCCACTCCAACATCCACTACCCTACCTTGTACCTCTTTTATTACCCCATCCATGTACAGATTGAACAACCATGGAGATATGACACATCCCTGTTTCAACCCAACCTTCAAAGAGAAAAATTCACTTAGTTCACCATCCACACGCACTGCAGCCTTCGCACCATCGTACATACTCTTCACAGCATTCAACAACTTTCCATCTACTCCATATATTCTTAACACTTTCCACAATCCTTGTCTATCCACCCTGTCATATGCTTTCTCCAAATCCATGAAAGCCGCATACAACTTCTTTCCCTTCTCTAGAAACTTTTCCACTAAAGATCTGAGAATGAATATCTGATCTACACAACCTCTTCCCTTCCTAAAGCCTCCCTGTTCTTCTCCAACTAATTTCTCTGTTCTTTCCCTAACTCTGTCAATAAGTATCCTACCATATACTTTTCCTATTATACTAAGAAGACAAATGCCCCTATGATTACCACACACTTCTTTATCCCCTTTTCCTTTGTACAAGGGAATAATTATACCTGACTTCCAATCCTGCGGGACTCTACCTTCCTCCCAGGCCAATCTGCACATCTTCCACATCCATTCTACTACTATCTCTCCCCCATGCTTCAGCATTTCACCACACACTCCATCAATTCCTGGGGCTTTCCCTGATTTAACATTCTTCATTGCTTCCGCAACTTCCGTCCTACTGATTTCTTCCTGTCTTCTCACCTCCCTCCTTCTCCCAGCCATTCCCCAGCCACTTATACTCGCATTACTTCCATCCTCTACGTTCAACAATTCCTTAAAGTGTTCTCTCCATCTGCTCACTTTTTCTCCCTTCTCCACTAGTAATCTACCATTTTTATCTTTCACTCCCCTGCTAACTTCACTTCCACCCTGTCTTACTCTTTTCACCTCTCTCCAGAACATTTTCTTACAGTCCCTCCACTTTACACTCAAATTCCTTCCAAATTCCTCATCCACTCTCTTCTTACTCTCTCTTACTAATCTTTTCACCTCTCTCTTTCTTTCTACATATAACTCTCTCTTCCGCCTCTCAACTTCTTCCACGCCCCTATTTCTCATCCATTCATTGTATGCTTTCTTCTTTTGTGCCACAGCCTGTTTCACCTCTTCAGTCCACCACACTGTTCCTTGCACCCCCCTCCGTCTTCTCTTCCTTCCACACACCACATCACATGCTGCACATATTTCTTCTGTAAATATTCTACACACCTTCCACGTCTCCCATCTGCTCCAATTCATATTTGCCCAATCGTTCCTCCACTTCTCTCTTATACTCTGCCTTTTTCTCATCCTCTTGTAACCTTTCCACTCTCCTTGCAACTACTCCTTCCTCTCGTCTTTCCCTTCTTCTATTCCTTCAACTTACTTGAACTTTAATTCTGGCCATCACCAAGTAGTGGTCAGAAAGTCCACTCCCCCAACCTCTATACACTCTTGCATCCATTACACATCTTCGCATCCTTTCATCCACACACACATAATCAATCATTGCCTTCCTTTCATTCAGTTCACCACCCACCCTTCTCATCACTCGCCATGTATACCTGTGGATCATTTTGTGCCTGAAGAGGGTATTGGTTATCACCAACCCCCTCCCAGCACAAATGTCATCAGACTTAAGACGTTAAAGACACTTACCCTTCCACTATAATGGCATACAGTATTTCTAGATGCCGGAGCATTTCTAGTAGCGTCCTGTGTATTTTCCACTTACTAACAGTTTTCAAGAACATTGTGCTTCGCTCCCGTAGACTCTAGTGACTTTAACAAAACTCCATATAAGGGCCTTGTAGCTCCAACTTCGCGCCAGTAGATTCTAGCCTCTTTGGGGAAACACCCTATTAGGGCCCTGAAGCTTCCACACCCGTATCGAACTTTAAGTCCTTACCAAGCTCTTTCTTGCTACCACCAAATGACTTTATTCAGCTTAGGAAAGACTTCTGGATATGAGGAGGATAGACACACTTCGTTTCCCTTTCAGTGTAAGAACCCCCCCCCCCAACACTAAATAGATTAGTGGCAGCACGGTTACTACCTGAATCACGTGCTCGGACTGTGGGACAAGAGATGTTTGGTAATTCAGTGACCCTTCGCTACAAAAGGTCTCCTATTGATGAGTAATATAGTTTGCTGATAGTAGAGAGAGAGAGAGAGAGAGAGAGAGGAAACATTCATTTGACAGCAAAGGTACACTCACGATTACTAATCTCTGACCAGGTACGCGTGGCGGGCAGTGTCATGACCACACACGAGCCACGCATTCGAACACAGCCTCTGCACTAGTGGGCGGGGCAAAGAACTGTAACCAGGTGATCTGAAGCGTACTACTCCTCATATCATCGATATTACCATATTCTTATGGTTTCTCCTCCATAATATAATAATCTGTGTTTACTGACAGGGGCCGACATTTCTTTAATCAGTCTGCAATTTAGCAATTTCCAAGAAGTAAAAAAACATGTGCCATTGTACGTGGGTATTGGCATCATATATACCGTAATAATTATTTATGAATTAGCGACATTAACTGGCACACATTTTGACCAGAAAGGGGGATGCAGCTAACACGTCGCGTAGGAATAGGGCAACCATTCCCACTGGATGGCAACAGCATAGATATAAATAAGACAAGATGCCGCATCGCCCATTCTTCAGTACAGCGGCTATGCGTCTTTGCGACCGCCATGTTGGAGCGGTCAAGCATGTAATAGTGGGGCTTTTTTTTTTTTTTTTTAGAGCGAATTCAGACTATGAAAATGAATATTGTTGTGGTGGAGGTGGTGATGGTGGTTATTGTTGTTGTGGTGGTGGTGGTTATTGTGTTGGTGGTGGTGGTGGTTGTTGTGTTAATTGTGGTTGCTGTTGTGTTAGTGGTGGTTGTTGTGGTGGTGGTTGTTGTTGTTGTGGTGGTGGTGGTTGTGATGGTGGTTATAATGGTGGCTGTTGTGGTGGTGATTGTCGTTGTTGTTGCTGTTGTGGTTGTGGTGGTGGTGGCGGTGGATGCTGTAGTTGTTGTGGTGGTGGTGGTTGTGGTGGTCATTGTTGTGATGGTGGTTATAGTTGTTGCTGCTATTGTTGTTGTGGTGGTGGTGGTGGTTGTGGTGATGATTGTAGTGGTGGTGGTGGTGGTTGTGGTGATGGTTGTAGTGGTGGTGGTGGTGGTGGTTGTGGTGATGTTTTTTGTGGTTGTGTCGTTGTTGCTGTTGTTGTGGTGGTGGTGGTGGTTGTTCTTGTGGTAGTGGTGGCTGTGATTGTGTTGGTTGTTGTTGTTGTTGTTATGGTGGTGGTGGTTGTTGTGTTGGTGGTTGTTGCACTGGTAGTGGTGGTGGTTGTTGTTGTTGTGGTGGTTGTTGTTGTAGTGGTGGTTATTGTTGTGGTGATTGATGTTGTGGTTGTTGCTGTGGTAGTTATTGTGGTGGTTGTTGTGATGGTGGTTGTTGTTGTGGTGATGGTTGTTGTTGTGGTGGTGGTTATTGTTGTGATGATTGTTGTTGTGGTTGTTATTGTGGTTGTTGTTGTTGTGATCGTGGTTGTTGTTGTGGTGGTTATTGTTGTGGTGGTTATTGTTGTGGTGGTTATTGTTGTTGTGGTTGTTGCTGTGGTGGTTATTGTTATGGTTGTGGTTGTGATAGTGGTGGTTGTTTTTGTGGTTGTTGTTGTGGTGGTGGTTATTGTTCTGGTGGTTACAGTTGTGGTGGTATTGTTGTGGTGGTATTGTTGTGGTGGTTGTTGTGACAGTGGTGGAGGTGATTGTTGTGGTGGTGGTGGTTGTTGTGGTGGTGGTTTTGTGGTGGTGGCTGTTGTAGTGATGGTGGTTTTTGTGGTGGTGGTGGTTAATGTTGTGATGGTGGTGGTTAATGTTGTGATGGTGGTGGTTGATGTGCTGGTGGCTGTGGTGATGGTGGTGGTTGTTGTTGTGATGGTGGTGGTTGTTGTTGTGATGGTGGTGGTTGTTTTTGTGATGGTGGTGGTTGTTGTTGTGGTGGTGATTGTTGTTATCGTGGCGGATGTAGATGTTGCTGATGTGGTGGTGGTGGTTGTGGTGGTGGATGTGATGCTGGTGGTAGTGGTTGTTGCTGTTGTTGTTGTTGTGGTGGTGGTTGTGGTGGTGACTGTGATGGTGGTTGTTATGATGGTGGCTGTTGTTGTGGTGGTAGTGGTTGTGGTTCCTGGTTCATCTGACACGTGAACTCGGTGGACTGCAGGCTTAAATTTCCCTTCTGCAATCCACCATCCTCCTTTCGGAGGATAGAGAAGCAGCTGAGGGACGTTTGCATAACCAGACAGTTGAGCCGCTCATGCTATCGGTGTCACCATAGATATATTCCGACGCTTTCTACACCCAAAAGCAGCACAGTGCTGTTGCATTTTTATGAAAATAGTGGTCAGCTTTGATCATCATTAGGAACACGACATCGTCTGCCTCGACCATTCCAAGATGGCGGTCGCGCAGACGCATCTAAAGTAGTGTCATACGGCATCTAGGCTTGTTTATATCTATGGGCAACGGGGCCTGTTATCTCTAGAGAAAAACATTCAGTTCAAAGCAGTAGTAATAGTAAATTTTTGTCAATGGTATAAATATTATAAAGCATTCTTACTTAGAATATGTAGTGTGAATGCCGGCTGCTGTGGCAATCGTGGATATTTCTCGGCTATCACCTACCAACAGCTCGGTTAAAGGCTCGCCTTAAGAAATAGGTTAGTGAAATAATAAACAGATTAATAAAACACAGCATGAAATTCAAATATCACGCACTCATTATAGACTAAAAATAACAGCTATGACCAAATTTGCCTGTTTCTTACCATGTATTACTTGAGAAAGTAATATAATATGTGAAACAAAAGTGCTTCAGTGATGCTTAGAAAATTGTTCATTGAAGCACTACACCTTTCTGAAGCGATGGTGGAGTTTGTCTGACTGTGTAGACTACGCCTGGCCACGACTTTGGCTAACTCTCTGGTCAGAGATTAGTGATCACGAGTGAACCTCCCAACCTTAATGATATTATTTGGTGTTTGAGAGGATACAATATACAAAACTACAACTTCGGACTGAATCGTACTACAAATGAATCGCTAACCGGCTTTAGTACTCACATGTAGGCAAGATACAAGCCGATGCCGAGGAGCAGAGCCACTGGAAGTAGCCTCAAAGCAGATGAAGAGCGCATTTGGTGAGGTGGTGGCCTGTGGGATGGAGTAGACAGATGAGAAGGAAGAAATGGGAGGAGGGATGGGGGGGGGAGAGGAATGGAGGTGAGATGAAGATGGGTAATGAGGGGAGAGATGAAAGATGAGTGGGAATGGAAAGAGGGCAGGTGACGAGAGGGCGGGGAATGGAGAGAGCAATGGGGAAAGAGAATGATGGAAGAGAGGTGGAATGGTGTACAAAGTGTATTATATTCGTTTGGTTTTGTTAGAGATATGCTTGCATGCGTCGGCCTTGGTCACCAAATGGCGATTCTCCTTGCTGCTTGATTTCTGACAGCCTCCCTGTTCAGTCCCTTAACCCTGAGGTTATAGTCTAGGACCTCGTCCCAGGTCTTTTTCAGTCTGCCTCATGCAACCTACCCCCATGCAACCCTACACACTTCTCATTTTCTACGTCCCATGCTCTCCACATGCCTATACCATCTCCATCTGCCTCCCCTCATCACAGCACCAATACACTCCAGTCCTGTCTTACTTCTTCTCTCTTATATCATAAACCTAGCCACCCTATGCTTTGCATTTAAGGGTGAACTGCACATCCACTTAATCATTGTCATTTCTGTACATTTGAGCTTGCGAATATCCTCTTCCTTTACCGCCCAGGTCCCACTATCATACACCAATACACTCCTAACACATGCTGTATGAAAGATCATTGCACACAGAGGGAGAGTCCTCACAATGTCAGACGAAGCAACAGCTCCCTGAATTTCTTCCAGCCATATCTAACTCTAGCTGCAGCGCTAACTCCAGCCCCACCTACAGTAAATAATATATCTCCCAAGTAACAAAACTCTTCCACACATTTGAGAGACTCACCAGCAAGATCAGTTTTTACACGCCTGACAATCTACACATTGTCTCCAACACACTGCACATGTGAAATCTGCATTATCTCCCAATCTACCTCTGATACCACAACATCTCTTATGTATCCATTTATCACAAGGATTGCACAAGATGGAATTACAGTACTGCCCATGCCCTTGTGACAAACTGCACATGGCCACTCTCCCTCTTCTTTGTCAGTACCACCACCAACCCTAGATACCATCAGTTTGTTTTATCCGCACTTACTTTCAAGTCCTTGTGCCCTATACCATATCTCCAGTTCCTAAATATTTCCTCCGCCTCCTTTTCATTCTCTACAGTCAACACCAAATCATCAGCATACAACATCTCCCACGGAAGTCCATTTTCGAAGTCACATGAGAGGGCTTCGGGTACCATGATAAACCATAAGGGGCTTCAGACTGGCCCCTGATGCACACCAATATTAACGGAAAACTCATCACTCAAAATTCCATTCATTTTCACCTAGGTCCGAGCACCAGCATACATAGCCATAACCACTCCAACCAACCACTCCTCTGTCCCAAGATTTATCAATGCCCACTTCACCACCTCCCTAGGGACTCTGTCAAGTTCCTTCTCCATATCTACAAAAACAAAGAACAGATACCTCTTGAGTCCTACATATTTTTCGTAAAGCTGTCGAACAGTGATGGGATCAGTGGTCCCATTGCCTGGCATAAACCCAAACTCCATCTCATCAATATTCATGCTTTCTCTAATCATGCTTTCTCGAACTTTCTCCATTACCTTCATTATCTGGTCCAGAAGCACTATGCCTCTACAATTTCCTATTTCTAGGTCATCACCCTTCCCCATGTACACATTTACAGTCACATTCTCTAGTCAATCACCTGGGACAGCACACTCATATATAATCGTATGTATTAATTCAGTAACCAGCCCCACTCCTATGTCTCCTGAGGATTTCAGCATTTCAGCAGTCAACCAAGACACATCTGCCGCCTTATTAACATGCATCCTGCCTATTGCCCTGCTCACTGGAGCAGCACCAATGAAAGACCGAAGGCCAAACACTGGGTCCACTGGCTACAAACCTTCCCTGTTCCAGTCAAACTCCTCATTCAGCAACCGATTACAATGCTCTGTCCCGGCATCTTAACCCGCCACATCCCGTCGACGTATGGGTACGTTGCAACATTTTGCATTTGCCAGTCCCGGCGATGTACTGTGCAATTGCAAGGTGCAAAATTTGCACAATTTTCAAATTTTGCGCTTGATTTTTGGTACGTAGGGTCGCTCGGCCTTCCCCTACCTGCCACCAGGTGGGGACACTCGCCGACCCCGCGCGACCCGTGCTCACCTGCAGCTTGGTCACTCACCTGTTAGCAAAGGTCCTGCTCAGACATGGCAAAGAGAGGTCTCTGAGAGGACGAAATTCAAGCTGCCCTGGAAGCCTTTACAGGCGACAGTGATTCCCCACTGGACGACGAGGTTGTTGACAAAGATTGTGTGCAGCCTGATGAGGAGGAAACCACCAGCAGTGATGAGGAAGTCCTGTCCCCCAGGAAGCAGCAGTACATGACTTATCGTGCTGCTAGAGAGGGTCAGCCGGCCAAAAAACAACATGGAACATCCTCTGCCCAGCCCCAACGTGATGTGGAGCCCGAATTTGATGACAAGGATGAGGATGGAGCCGTGGGACGTGCTGACACATAGTACAGACGTGAGGTAATAACTCATCGTGGCCCCAAGCGCACACCACGTCGGACGAGCAGGTATGGGCCTAGTCTTTTTTGGGGGGAGGTAGGAAGTGCCGTGGAGGGAGTGGGGAGTGAAAGGGAAAGTGCAGGGAGGAGTATGGAAAGTGAGAGTGGCGGGAGTGAGTCATCGCTCTCCCTAGGTGGTGTGAGGCGGCGGGGTGTATCACGTGGGTGAGTGAGGGTGCATCCTGAATCACGTGGGGTTGTGATGGAGGAGGAAGGTGGGGAGGAACCACTCCCCAGCATGTCTTATGCTCCCAATATCCCCAAACACGTGGGCGAGTGAGGGTGCGTGAAAAATCACGTGGTGTTGTGATGGAGGGGGAAGGTGGGGTGGAACCACTCCCCAGCACGTCTTATGCTCCCCAATATTCCCGAACTTCATCCCCACAGCCCCCTAATGTTCCTCAAGGCCGTAAGGGTAAGGGAAAGGGAAAGGGAAAAGGCCGAGGGAAGAGGAGTGTGAGTGGGGAAGCCCTCTGCACTTTTTCTCCCCAACCTCCCCCACCAGCATCTTCTCCCCAACCAGAAGAAGGCGCTGATGGGGACGATGGGGACGAGGGATTTGTGGGATGGAATTGGGAGGATGGGAGTGATTTTTCTTCCCTCATTCACCCCTTCACTAAGCAGAGGCATGCTGGCTGCGTTGCTCCCGGAATTCACCCTAATTCCACCAGGCTGGATTTTTTCCACCTGTTTTTTAGTGAGGCTTTCGTGGAGCAGATAGTTGACCAAACCAACCGTTATGCAAGCAGCCAGCGCCGTGAGAGTGAAAAATTGGGGACAAGGAACAGGCATTGTATCATATATGATTACCTTGTCTCCCTTTCAGAAATGTTCTTATTTTTTGTCCTGGTCCTTTTGTTGGGTATTATACGAAAGAACAGAATTCCGGCCTACTGGACAAGGGACCCTGTTATGCTGACACCAATATTTGGCCAAGTCATGAGCCGTAGTCGCTTCCAACAAATTCTAAGTCGCCTCTACTTTTACGATGCTGATGATCCTGCAAATGCGAACAACACAGATAAGATGGGGCGAATTAGGTTGGTCTTTGATCACCTGAGGCAAACCTTTCGTTTCTCATTTTATCCCTATAGAGACCTCGTCATAGACGAAAGTCTCGTGTTGTGGAGAGGCAATATTTCATTTAGGCAGTATATACCCAGCAAAAGACACCATTTTGAGTTCAAGATCTTTGTTATGTGTGACTGTAGGACTGGTTATGTGCAAGACATAGTCTTGAACATCGGTGCAGACAGACATAATAGAAGATCGGAGTATTGGTCTGTCGGGAGCAGTGGTAAAGACATTGATGGAAGACTACCTTCATTGTGGTCACGTCCTTTACCTGGACAATTGGTACACTAGCCCTCTTCTCGCTTGTTATCTACACATGCATGAAACGGGAATCTGTGGTACCGTGAAGGTGAACCGGCATCACATGGTCAAGGTAGGGCGGAAACTTGACAGGAATGAGGTTGTCTTCTTCAAAGCCAACAATATACTTGCAACTGTGTGGAACCATAATAGAGAAGTAAACTCTTGTCCACGGTTCACCGCCCCTTGATGCACCGTACAGATTCAGTGGATTTCCGGAGCGAGAACAGGCGTCACACATGGAAACCTGAGTGTCTCCTGGATTATAACATAAACATGCGCCTGATAGACCAGTCAGACTCCATGATATCGACGGTCGAGTGTGCCAGGACCACGATGAAGTGGTATAAGAAACTGTCCTTACACTTGCTAAATATCACTGCTCTGAATTGCCATCACCTGCACGCCATGACAACAGGAGTTCAGGAAACCTTTGAAGGGTTTGTAAGGGAGCTCACAAGAGAGATGTTTGCACGGTATGCTGTTGAAAGGCCCCTACATCGCACCCACACTGCCCCTAGTGCCCAAACTCCCCTGAGAATATCCGGCCGCCATTTCCCCACTCCTATCCCTCCCCAGCCAAATAGACCTAGGCCCCAACGCAGGTGTCACGTGTGTAGCAATTCCCGGGTGAGACTCACCACACAGAGGAAGGACACCCGCTATGAGTGTGTCGAGTGTGACATGGGTCTCTGTATTCACCCATGTTTCAGCGAGTATCACACATTGATGCAGTTCTAATATGGTGTGAATGCGATAGGACGCTGTAACTCTGAAGTAAATGCGACAAACAGACGCTCAGTGTAATTATAAGTCCTGTTGATCTGAAAATATTTGTATAAAGTGCATACGGGTATAAGTGCAAAAATAGTATGTAAGTGTATAAATATGATCTAAGTGGAAACAGACATAGCGAGGGTATTTTGGTGCGATATTCTGTCGCTCAGTGGAATAAATAAAATCATTCATTCATTGCCAGACGCCATGTATCCCAGACGGGGTGGCCAATGGCTTAGAGTTAACTGTTTTACAGGAAGGAGCACTAATCCTCCACCAACCCCACTTGACACGCAGGGATGCCAACAGCATCTGGTGTTCCCAGGCGGTCACCTATCCAAGTACTAACCAGACCCACCGTTGCTTAAACTTCGCTGATCGGACGGGAAGCGGTGTACTCAACGTGGTATTATGGGAAATGCAAACGGGTGTAATATAAGTTCAAAGTATTGTAAGTGCTGAAATATATTCTAAGTCAAAATATTCCTAGCAAGTGTATATAGATGCGATTTCCTGACGCTCAGTGGAATGAATAAGGCCCGTAATTATGAAAATAGCAGTCTACAAGTGGGAAAGGGTGAAATATAAGTGAAAAATTTGTATGTAAGTGTTTGAGTATTATGTTTGTCGCAACATTCATTGCGAGGGTATTTTAGTGTGATATTCTGAATAAATAATGCCAGTAACTATGTATAGTGCAGTATAGGGGTGTAAACATGTATAATGTAAGTGGGAAAGTATAATTGGAGTGAAAAAATAAAGTAGAAGATGAAACACGAGTGTTTGAGATTGTGCTTGCTACGTGAATATGCGCTAGCATTTCGCTAAATGCCCTCGTAATGAATGTAAATAATTGAAAACATTTACAGTGGTGGAGGAAAGGTTCTATGTAAAGAAAAATATAATAGGAAAGTGATAAAACAATTGGGTATGTTGAAATACGAGTCATAGCGAGTGCGCTTAGTAAGCAGATGTCTGCTATACTTATACTGCATGTCATCGTAATGAATGAAAACAGCTGAAAACATTTACAAACAGTAAAAATTGGTAAAATGTCATTGAAACAGAAGTATACAAGTAGAAAAAAATGTTATGTTGACTGATACAAGAAACTTAGCACATAGCTTGTTACCACTCGGACCCAACTCGCTATGCTCGCGCGAAGGTACAATGCTTATTTTTTATATATATGTCACTGAAATTCATTTTATTGTTACTCTTATTGTTTATTAGTTCAAATTCAATAAATGTGGAGGTGTTTGTTGTTTCTCCCAATATTTCCTACCATAGAAAACGTGAGCAACTCACACGTCAATGATAGAATACGATACCTGGCCCGGGGTACCTCGCCTGTTCCGACCACTTATGGACCACGGTAAGCCCTTTCTTGGTGATTTTCCTTTGTTTCTCAACAAAAGCGGAAGTTTTAGCCAAAAAAATTTTTTTCAAAATAGTTCGGGATTGGGTGGTGTCGGAGGTGCGAAAAACCTCGGGACGTGACGGGTTTAATATCACCACTGTTCACCACTACCTTCATCATTAATCACACACTGGTCAACTATGATATCCCTGTTTTTCCTCTTCATCTGAATTGCCACCTTAAATATCATAGTCTTCCTTTCCACACTATTTAGGTTTTCCAGTAAGTCTCTGAGACTCAGATTTTCCCCTATACTTGGCAGCTAAGTATTCCTCTTTGTTACTACCCTTTTTGCATTCCTTGAAAAGCCATCTTTTCTCCTTAACTGCAGCTTCCATATCCTCATCCCACCACCATATTACAGTACTTGATGTCTTGGAGGGTCCTTTGTCCATCCACACACTTAATGATTAACTCTCTGGAGATTATTCTTGAAGGCTCTGTACTGTTCGATAACACTTCTGTCAAGAGCGTCCTGTTCAGCCATTACTCTACTCATATCGCTACAGAAGGGATCCCTTACTGCTTGATTTTTCAACTTCCATATTTTTCTCCTAGGTTATAGGTCCTCTTCTTCACTACCCGCACCTTAAGCACCATGTCACAGTCAGTAATTTGTGTTGCTGCACACATTCTTCTCTCCCCATAACTTAACATTCTTCATCAACATCCTATCAGCCCTTCCGACCAGGAATGAAGATCAGAACGGATCTTGAATGTGGCTGTCTTTTGTATTGTTTTTGCTTTTCTTGGAAGGAACAGTTTGTGGGCTCCTGGCCTTTGGTTCCTTCTTCCTTGCATAAAAAAAAAAAGGAAATAGTCTATCTGGCTACTGTTTCCAAACGACACATATGTAATCAACCTACTCTCTCTTTTCCTGTAATGTGTGTTGCAGACAGTCATGTTCATTGCCTCCGAAAACTCGAGAATCTTCCTCATTCCTCGTACCATATGCACATCCCCCATTTACCCCTTCATTATCCCTCAGCTGCTTCACTCACATGACCGTTTAGATCCTCATACAAATGTACAATTTCATCGTCCTCCCTGCCACTTACCACATGTATTAAGTCATCCCAGAATCTATCATTTCTTCATCATCCAATCCAGCCTGTCCAGTACAAACTGATATAAATGAAATTGTAAGTCTACTGAACATAATTTTCACTAATATAACCCTTCCATTCATTTTCATTACATTCATGACGTATTTCACCCATTTTTCCTTAACCAGCACACTTACACCATGTCCAACTGCCCTTTCCTGCCAGAATATCATATTCCATGAAGTGAGCATGGAAGTGAAAAAGTTACTACATGACAGTACTGTGATACCAACTCTAACGCATGGAAGTGAAGCTTGGACATTGTTGGAAGGACACAAGTCAAGAGTGAGAGCAGTGGAAATGAGTTATTTAAGAGGAGCCTGTGGAGTCACATGGAGAGACAAGCTGACGAATGAGGATATAAAACAGCGTTGTGGTGTGGATGTGGATGTGATAGGAAGTGTTATGAGGAACACATTGAGGTGGTTTGGCCATGTGGAGAGGATGGAGGGTGAAAGACTGACGAAGAGAGTTTATGTGAGTGAGGTGGAGGGGGGAAGAGGGAGGGGGAGGCCGAGGATGAGATGGAGGGATGGAGTGGAGAAGTATATGAGAGAGGGAGATGTGAGTTGGGAGCAGGGCAGTGAAATGGCGGAGGACAGGACGACGTGGAGGCGATTTGTTTGTGGCCACCCCAAACGGGATTGAGGCGTCTGGCAATAGGTAGATAGATAGACAATCTTTCCCAGCAATCATTCTAGCTGATCCTCCCTTATACCCTATACCTTTATATAATACAATATATATATATATATATATATATATATATATATATATATATATATATATAATATATATATATAATATATATATATAAATAAATATATATATATATATATATATATATATATATATATATATATATATATATATATATATACACACACACACATTTAATGTGAGGAAGAAGGAACCAAAGGTTCCAAGAAAGAAACAAAAACAATACAAAAGAGAGCAAATTTCAGGATCCATTCATTTCGAGATGCCTGGACACACTGCGCTTGAAAGACGGGAGATCACAGGAAGCAGGAAATTCAGACAGAGGGAGGCAGTTCCAGAGCTGACCTGTTGCATAAATGAAGGCCTGAGAGTAACGGTTAACTCTTGCATTAGAGAGTTGGACAACAAAGGGATGAGAGTTTGTTTCTAGACGGGTGCTACACACCTGTCGCAGAGGTGGAGGGATGCAAGCAGACAGTTCAGAGGAGCAGTGACCAGTGAAGTAGCGATAGAAAAGAGATAAAAAGGCAACAGCGCAGCAAAGAGACAAAGGTTGAAGGGAGCCAGTAAGAGGAGAGTTGATGACACGAATAGCCTTTGACTCCACCTTATTGAAAAGAGCTGTATGTAGGGAGCCTCCTCACACAAGAGAGTTGTACTCTAGACAGGGGCGAATAAAACTCCTGTATAAACAACTGTGTAGGAGTAAAGAAGGCACGGAGTCGGCTTAGCACACCTAATCTCTTTGAAGCAGATTTCACAGAAGCAATATGATCCTTCTAAGATAAGTCCCGTGTGAATGAAACCTCAAGCATGTTCAAGGATGATGCAGGACTGAGCTGGATATTATTAACCCCTCCGTGGCCGAAGGCCCTAAATTTTCCGTGCACCCCAGGCCGACGCCGGGGCCATTTTTTGAAGTTTCGAAAATTGATTTTTTTTTCTTGCCATATTGAAGAGAAAGTTCAGATGCACCTAACAGTGCAAATTCCAGCTTCCTAGACGCATTTTGTGGCTTGCAATGAAGCGCGGAAGTTGCAGAAATATCGGCAATCAATATGCCGCCCAGGGGATCCCCGCATCTCAATTGGGCAGGTGTTGTTATTTTCTTTTTTACCTCCCAAAACAATGCGAATGGTGCTGAAATGTTATGCATATATGAGATATGATTATATCGAATGATTTCAGTACATAATCTGTTAGGAATGGCCGGAAAAAAAAAATGTTATGAATACATTTTCACCTTTTTGATATAAAATATGTGTATGGTAGTTTCGAGTTATTTTTTACGTTATCGTTATGCCCATGCTTGGGAAAGGGAGCGAAAGAGTTGAATTTTCAGTCCTAAATGAGAAAACTGCACGTCCTCCAAGGCTAGGCTCTGCCACGGGAGAATAAAGTGGAGGGTCAGTCCGATTAGCAATAAGGAAGTCGAGTCGCAACTTCCAGCTCCCACACCACAAGCATGGCTAAAAATAGAATCGTAATGCAGTTTCAGAACTAAGAATAAGTCTAATTATTACGAATACAGATACAAAGCAGAAATAAATACGTTTACAAACGGGGGAAAAAGTATTTTTTCCGTCATAACATGTTCATCTTTCTCCATCATATTACGTTCATCTTTATTCTTTTACCATGTTATTTTCACAATATATATTGCTGTCTCGTAAACAGGGTGGTTGTGTGTTTTGCAAGGGAGGAAAAAGATTGTATTTTCTTTTCTGGGTCGAGATAATGGGTGTAACTATGTGTGTTAGGTATGGTCACGAGCGAAAAAAATCATACATCAACTCGTCACGACAGCAGGTGGTGAACTGACGGATGATACGTGAGAGGGTGAAGTCAAGGTCAGTCTCATGTCCCAGATTTTCGTTCACTTCTCGAAAGTTTTCACAGTTTTCTACAAGTTCCATTGCATCAAATGATCCAAACCATTACAGCATACCTGAGCAAATAGGTAAAGATACCAAGACAAAAATGTATTTTTCTGTTATTATCATGTCTTTTTTGTATGTGCCTGTTTTACTTCATAATCGTAAACAGGTGGTTGTGTGTGTTTTGCAAGGGAGGACAAAAATGATAGGTTCTGCCTGGGTCGAGATAATGGGTGCAGTTGTGCTTGTTAAGGCATGGCCAGGAGCGAAATAATCGAAAATCCACTTATCACAGCAGCAGGCTCTGAACTGCTGGATGGGTTGTATGGGAGTGTAATGTACGTCAGCGTGCAGACATTCAGAACGTCCATTCACTTCCCAAAAATTTTTGCAGTTCTTTACAGGCCGCGCTCAAACGACGCCGGCGGCCATTTATCAGCTAAACGTCATTCAATGCCGGCGGCCACGGAGGGGTATTATTAAACATTAGTGGGTATTCCTGTGGAAGATTTTGACAGGTTGATAGGTGTTGTAACTGAGTCTTTGATGCATTAAAAACAACCAGATTTTTTACCCCAGTCAGAGATAAGAGCAAAGTCAGACAGGTGTGCCATTGCCTAATCCCTTGTTTTTTTTTTTTTTTTTTTGTCCAACTCTGGGCATAGGCTTCACAGCCTGCTATCAAGGACCAGCAGTCCTCCTACATACCATACACCTCTACATGTCACCACTTTGGCGCTAACACCCACCGTCCATATTGAATACATGCTAGGTCTGTCTCATACAGGACTGGTGCATTGGTATTAGCGGGGGTATTTTTACGACATGTCGGCGGGTCTTCTGGTAGATCAGTAAAGCCTGATTTAATGAAATTCAAATCCTTAAACCGTTCCCTGCCCCAGCCAGGATTTGAACCTGGGCCCGTTAGGACCGCACGCCACCTCTCTACTGGTTGAGCCACCGCCTCCCCAAATTTGTTTGGTGAAATAACTGCTGATGTGGACGTTGCGGGAATCGAATGGAAAGGTGAATGGTGGAATCATCAGCACACGAGTGGATAGGGTAAGATGTACCGCTTAGATCATTGATGAATAAAAGGAAGAGTGTTGGTGATAGGACAGAGCCCTGAGGAATACCACTGTTAATAGATCTAGGAGAAGAACGATGGCCGCCTACAACAGAAGCTATAGAACGACCGGAAAGGAAGCTATAGATGAAGGCACAGATAGAAGGATAGAAACCGTAAGAGGACAGTTTGGAATTTAAAGATTTATGCCAGACTCAATCGAAAGCCTTTGAGATGTCAAGTGCAATGGCAAAGCTTTCGCCAAAGGCCCGAAAGGAGGATGACCAGGAATCTGAAAGGTAGGTGAGAAGATCGCCAGTGGAGCGTCCCTGACGGAACCCATACTGACGATCAGAAAGAAGGTTGTGATAGGAAAGATGCTTTAAAATTTTTCTGGTAAGAATGGACTCAAAAACTTTTGAAACACAGGATGTTAAAGCAATTGGACGATAGTTAGAGGGTTGAGAACGGTCACCCGTCTTTGGGACTGGCTGAATGAGAGCAAACTTCCTGCAAGAAGTAAAGGTACAAGTAGAAAGACAAAGGTGAAAGAGTTTACCTAGGCAGGGTGTAAGCACAGAAGCACAGTTCTTGAGGAAAACATATATATATATATATATATATATATATATATATATATATATATATATATATATATATATATAACCGGCAACAGACCTATTCGTCCTCTCGGGGATGTTAGTTATGGGGTAGGTTATTTCGATTATAAATTCTAGAGGCAAGGACAAGGGCAGGAAAACAGGTTTCCTTTTCAGGCCAAAACTGGCAGGAAAATCTTTAGAAGGACTGCCATATAGCATTTAAAAGCTGTCATAGAAATTTCCAAGAAAAAGAAGGAAATCATATTATACAATACAGTATATTACCCTGGAGGTAAAAGCAACATCAAGTCGACATTAAGCACATCACATAGGCTATCGGTATTGTTACTTTCGCCAACGAAGTTTGATGAGGCTGTGTATTCACCTGTGACTGTATGCTGTGTTTATGACAAGATATAAAGCTGTTATTGGATTTCAGTGAAATCTGGTGGACAGGTGAGCACTGTGTAACGGAAGAGGTGATTAAATTTTGAGGTTGATTTGGATGTAGATCTAGAAATAGTAAATCTGGGGAGGATGAGATGTCAGCAGTATTATGCCTTCACGCTTTGTAACAAAAACAGAGTAAAACCATCTGGCAATGACGTTGTTCGGAAGTTAGTTTATACATCATAAATTGTATTGGCCTTGGCGGAGGTATGTAGTCTCCTAATGCTTTGTAGTTCTTTGGTTGTGTTCTTCATGCATTTAACTGTAGGATACATTAATCTCCAGAAATATATTAGGATGGTGTGTGCATGTTTTACTGTGGACCAGAAAGAAAAATGCTCATCCAAAGCATGTTTAATGTGAATACTGTACCATAGTTTACCGGAGTAGAAGGCAATTTGTTCTATATGCTTACAACTCTACTTAAAGAAAAGAAAATACTTGGCTCCCTGTGACTGGAAACTTTCGCAAACAATTATATGACCATCACGTCCGGTACACTTCAATCGACCAAAGGTGATTTTTTTTTTTTTTACATATATCTTGTTCTCTGACGATACTATATCTTCTCGTCGTCTGCGCCTAGTTAATGCAAGCAGGTTCATGTCTTCTAAAGGTTCTTCTATGGTTTATTTCTTAATCAAGTTATTGTTTTAGTCATTTTTTGTTTAACTCATTCAGGCCTCTCCACATTTTTTCATGTCGCCAGAAATAGGCAAAATACTCAAAATGTGGGCGTGCTTGGAAACTTTGCAAACCGAGAAGCATTTTTCAAGACATGTTGGAGTGCTCAGCTACTAAATCCAAAAAATTTGTTGACTTTCTTAGTAGCCATCGTGCAATGCTTCCATGGTTTCAGGACATTAGTGATTATAATTCCCTTGTCTTTTTCGTGGTTTATATTATCTAGTTGAGTGTTTGTCAGTGAACAGCTCGATTTTTTCTGTTTTCTCAGTGTTTAACACTGTACATTTACCAAACTTTAAACCTGTCCGGTATGTTTGAGCCTAATTAAACAATTGATCAAAATCTCTATGAACCACAAGCTTTTGTAAAGACGAGTCCAGTGTGTTACCATATATATATATTTTTCATGGCCACTATTTTTTTTTTTTTTACGTAAGCCTTCAACAGCATCATTTATAAATATTCAAAACAGTAAGATCTAACACTGAGCTCTATGGCACTCCACCTGCAACGTCTGTTTAGTCTAACTTTTTTCCAATTTGTCTCCAGGCTCGAATTAATGGAGGAAGGCGGGCAAGGGGGCGCAACTACCCTTTTTTCCGGCAGACCAATGATTATTTGAAATAAGAGAAAGATGTTATATACCAAAATATGTGCAATAGCTATCTTTGATAAATGGTATCACAGAATCATATCAATGAAAAGAGGGATTTGTAAAAAAAAATTGGGGGGAACTTGCTGATCAGTCAGCATCATCCCCAACTTGCAGTGATTCAGCTGGAAATTACGCTCGCCCCTCTCCCACCACACACACACACGCACTTATCATCCAAAGTACTGGAATCGGCCCTGATTTCCGTCCCATTAGACTATCAGTCAACATGAGTACATTTCTAGTGAAACTGTGCCTTCAGTTGCTGAAAGTCTTTTGTGGGAAATATTTTCAAATACTTTTAAAAATCGAGACAGCCAATGCCAGCGGATTTGATCTTGTCCTATGTATTATTTATATCATCTAAAAACTGAAGAGTTTCATAAACCAAGAGTGGTTACTGCGAAAAGTATATCATGAATATAATAAAAAACTGAATATATAGACAGGTAAATAGATAGATAGACAGACACAGATAGATAGATATATAGATGTATAGATAGATATAGACAGATAGATATTTATATATATAGACATATATATACAGTATATATACAGTACTGTATATATATATATATATATATATATATATATATATATATATATATATATATATAGGATTCAGATGATGCATTAGCAGTTGAGTCCCCCTTTTAAAATTCAGCAAGAATACAGTTTTCTGTTATTGTACATTCGCCAGATTTGTATACGTTTGAAGTTTTGAAAATAGAGCGACGAGTGAGCAGACAAGGCCAGTTGTTTCTGTGACCTTCTCCCCTTTGTATTGGTTTTAGCCATTGATGTTGCTGTGATTTCGACATTTTGGTGCCCTGACCCGGGAAATTAAGATATTGTGGACCCCCCGTGAGTATTTATGTGGCTAATCATATAGAATGGAGAAGCTAGAGAAGAAGAGAACTGCTGCCAAAGGTTGGGTCACCCGTCAGTCGAAGACACTCAAGGATATATTAGTGAAGCCCAACATCAGTATTGTGGAGCTGAAGAATGCCATTGAGACTTTTGATCGCCGACTGGCTGCCTTAGACGAGGTTCAGAGATTGAAGTGGAATTAGAACCTGAAGCTCTCGATGAGGATTTGGATAAGGCGGATCAGTTCAGGAATGCTGCACTGATGTACTGGGTGAAGGCCAATGAAAAACTTCCAAGACCTTTTGAGGGGCAGTGATGATGACGAAGCTCGTAGTCAGAATTGCTGTGGATCTTCGGCTGCACAAGCAAGATTGCCTAAGTTAGAACTTCCTAAATTTAAAGGTGAGGTGACAGAATGGCAATCATTTTGGGACCAGTTCAGTTCACATATTGATGCTACTGACATTCCCGTTATTAGCAAGTTTGGTTATTTATCAGATTCAGATTCTGAAGCAGCTGCTGTTTGCAGATGATACTGCACTGGTGACTGATTCACAGGAGAGATTGAGACAGTTGGTAGAGGAGTTTGGAAGGGTGTGTGAAAGGAGGAAATTGAAAGTAAATGAGAATAAGAGTAAAGTGATGAAGTGTACGAGGTTGATAGATGGTAGGGGGATGAGTTGCTTGAGGAGGTAGATTGTTTTAAATATCTAGGGTCACATGTTGCTGTGGATGGAAGAATAGATGCAAAAGTGAAGTTTAGAATAAATGAAGTAGGAAAGGTGCTGGGGGGAATGAAAAAAGTGTTTAAATGTCGTTCGCTTAGAATGGATGTAAAGAGAAGGCTGTATGAGGGTGTTGTGGTACCAACTGCGTTATATGGGGCTGAAACATGGAATATGGGTGTAGTAGAGAGGAAAAGTTTGAATGTAATGGAGATGAGGTGTCTGAGGAGTATGTGTGGAGTGACGCGTATGGATCGGGTGCGAAATGATGAAATGCGAAGGAGAACTGGAGTTGTTCGGGAGATGGCTGGTAGAGTTGAGCAGAGGGTGTTGCGATGGTTTGGGCATATGGAGAGAATGGATAATGAGCGATTGGTGAAAAAGATAACTAGATCTGATGTGAGAGGTGTAAGGCTGAGAGGAAGACCACGAATAGGATGGATGGACAGTGTGAAGAGAGCGCTGGATGCGAGAGGGATGTCTGTTGAGCAAGGAAGAGTGGCTGTGCGTGGCAGAAATAAATGGAGAGAAATTGTGAATGAACAAGTGATGACGCAGCCCTGAGGGGATATTCTCCCGCATTTGGTCTGATCAACTAGTCAGGTCAGGTGCGGGTAAGGGGATGGGTCTGTATGATGTGGCAGGGGTAAACCAGTTCTGCTGTCGGGCCCTGCTGCGGATGTCACTGATTGCATTGCGCAGTTGACCCTTGTGCGGTGTGGTGCGGTGAGGATCTGTCCGTTCTCCCCTTTGGGGCTAAGATGCGAATGAATGCGTTTGAATGGATGAGTAAATGGGGAGTGTGTCGTCCAGTCTTGGCTACCTCCCTTTCCTTGGGGGAAGCAGCCTAGGTATATAGATAGATAGTTATTTGTTATCTTTGCTGGAAGGAGAGGCTAAAGTATGCATCCTGGGCTTCTCTCTCACTAGTGCTAACTATAAAACTGCTTGTGACTTACTAAAGGAAAGATTTGGAAGACCTGAGAGAATAATATTCCATCATGTTCAAGCCCTTTTAATCGGTAATGTTCCTGTGAAATCCAAGGGCCTCCAGTATGTGTCTAGGCTTTGGAATATGCGTGATGGAATGCTGACACACATTAGAAGTTTGGAGGCATTAGGTGTGTGTGGTAAACAGTGTGAAACTTTCTTGACGCCAATAATTCTCTCCTGTCTACCAAATGAGATAAGATTGGAGTGGGCTGGGAAAGGTGCTGGAAGAGAAAGTGATTTGGAGTGGCTGCTGACCTTCTTACAAGAGGAGATTAAAAGTATTGAGAGGTCAGAGACCTTCAAGAATGTCACTTCAGGGAAGCACGAAAGTTCTAGTGCTCTAGAAGAGAGAAAAGGTGGGCACTGGAATAAGAGAGAAAGGGTTTCTTCTGCATCTGCTCTTCACACACCTTCGGAAGTTGAGAAACATATGTCACCTATCCGTAATTTTTGTAGCAAAAGACATGAGTCTGAAAATTGTTTTGAGATCTTGAGATTAAGTGGTAAAGTGCGGCCTCGTAAGATTAAGTCTGCTGGAGTATGTTTTAAATGCTTGAGTAAAGGTCATATTGCCAAGGGATGCCGTGCTAAATGTTCTAAATGCAATGGTAAGCATAATATCCTAATGTATGGTATTAGACTGGATTCTAAGACTAATCTCAATGATCAAGTTAAGGTGAATGATGCAGTTGAACCAAATTTTGGGGTGGTAGGCTAAGTGAGGATGAGAAGAATAGCTTGCCAGTTAACCAGGCTGGAGTTACTCTTTGTAATACTACCTCCTCTGATGAAACATGTACTATTTTACAGACAGCAAGGGTTAAGGTAGTAGGAGCCAATGGTGTAACCCATGAAGCCAAACTCATGTTTGACAGTGGTTCTGATAGAACCTATGTAAGTAGTGAATTTAAGAAATGTAAACTCAAATGGGTTTCCAGTCAGCCTATGTCATATTCAGCCTTTGGGGGTTCTAACTCCTATCAGAACAGACAGTGTAATACTTATGATTTGCAAGTAACTGACTGTACTAGTACTCAGGCATATTCTGTAAAAGCTGTTGAAATTCTTAAGATTTGTCAATCCCTGATTAGACATACTCTACCAAGTAAGATATTGGATGCATTTTCTCATGTACAACTTGCTGATGATTATGCAAATAACTCCCATGTGGATATAGATATCTTAGTAGGTCTTGATATGTATTGGAATCTCATTATGCCTTCTGACTACCTTCAGGTTGATGGGGTAGTAGCCCAGAAGTCAGTTTTTGGATATGTTTTGTCTGGTTCTTGGCATACTTCCTCACATTCTAACTATACTTCTCAACTGTTATGCATCTCCAAGGTATCAGATTATGATTTAGATAAGTTCTGGGACCTAGAGTCTGGTGGTATTAACCCTAAGGAATCTGATAATCAGCATAATTCAGACTCTGATTTACAACAACTTTCTGAGACTGTACAGTTTTTGGGGGGTAGATATGAAGTAGCCCTACCATGGAAGAGTGAAGCAACTAAGACTGTTTTAATGAATAATGAGCATCATGCCATGAAGAGACTAAATAGATTACATGTTAAATTGGATAAAGATGTTAAACTTAAACAAGAATATTACAAGGTTTTTGAAGGGTATAAGGAAGAAGGTATTATTGAGGAGGTTCCATCTCATGAGATTATTAGTAAGTATCCAACATATTACATGCCACATCGCCCTGTTGTTTGAGAAAGTAGCACTAGTACCTAGGTCAGGCCTGTTTTTGATGCATTTGCTAAGGGGCATAATGGTATCTCCTTGAATGATTGTCTTCTAACAGGTCCATCACTTAATCCTGATTTGGTAGAGATACTGATTCGTTTTAGGTGGCGGCCCATAGCTATGACTGGTGATATCACCAAGGCCTTCTTGCAAATTGCTGTGAAACGAGAAGATCGAGATGTGCATCGTTTCTTGCTGAAGTGTAAAAATGGGACTGATGTAAAACATATGAGATTTCTGCGTGTACCCTTCGGCAACACTGCCAGCCCATTTCTTTTAAATGCAATCATTGGATATCATCTGGGAAAGTATCCACTGACTGATGTAATACAGGAATTAAAGGAAAATATGTATGTTGATAATTGGTTGAGTGGGGCTGACAGTGTTGGGGAAACATACTCTAAGTTTTGTGAAGCATGTATAGTTTTGTCTCATGCAGGCATGACTCTTACAAAATGGGTGTCGAACAACAGAACGATAACCTCTAAACTCAATGACAAGGTTGATCATGTTTATGATGGAGCTAGTAGTGTATTGGGGTTACGGTGGTGTAACTCTTCTGATGCATTTTCCTTTGTGGGACTAGAATTAAATTTCAGTTTGAGTTTTCATACACCAAGAGGACTGTGCTTAGTCTGATTGCCAAGATTTTTTATCCTTTAGGTCTTATAAGTCCCTTTGTCATGTATGGGAAATTATTTTTTCAGGATATATGGAGAATAGGCCTATCATGGGATGATATGCTCCCTCATGAATTACATGGTAAATTTCAAAGGTGGGTTGAGAGCACGAAATTCTTAAGGTCACTGAGCATTGGTAGAGGTTACTTTCAGAAAATTCCATGGAAGAGCCTATACAACATTGAATTACATGCTTTTGGTGATGCCTCTGAAAGGGGGTATGGGGCTTGTGTATTTATCCGAACCCCTGCAGAAGATGGCTCTTACAAGGTATATTTAGTAACATCTAGATCTAGAGTAGCACCAATTAATACTGTAACTCTGCCAAGGTTGGAATTAATGGGAGCTCTATTATGTGCCAGATTGATCACATTTGTGAGAAATGCTCTGCACCTCAGACAAGATACCCCTCTCTATTGTTGGACTGACTCTAAGATAACTCTTTCTTGGATACAAGGCAATCCTTGTAAATGGAAAATGTTTGTTGCTAACAGGGTCACTGAAATTCAAGGTACAACTCCACCTGGCTGCTGGCATCACTGTTCTGGAAAGGATAACCCTGCTGATCTTATTTCTAGAGGAGTATTAGGTGATCAGCTCATGACAAACAGTTTATGGTTACATGGTCCCTCTTGGTTATCAGAACCCTTATCCAGAAGCCAGGTGAGGAGTACATTATTCTCTACTGTGGAAGAATCTAAACACTCAGGTGACACCCCAGTAGTCTGTGCTTCTATCAATCCTTCACCACCTGTGTTTGAGTTTGATAGATGGAGTCACTTTAATAAGGCTCATCATATTGTGGCTTGGGTTTTAAGATTCATCAAAAACTGTAAAGGTCAACAGGAGTTTAGGCCCATTCACAGGTGATGAGTTAAGTAATGCCAAAACCAAGATGATCTATTGTGCCCAATGAGAAGTGTTTGTTAGAGGTAGCTGCTTTGCAAAGTGACAAGTCTTTACCTAAAGGATCATGCTTGAGAAATTTAGACCCCTTTTTGGATAATCAAGGTTTACTAAGAGTCAAGGGTCGACTTGAAAATGCTGATTTGATTTATGAAAGTAAACACCCCATAATAGTACCCAAATGTCACCTTCCAAAGCTGCTTGTAAGATTTCAACATATGTTTCTTAAGCATGTAGGAGTGTCTTCTATTATGTCTACATTAAGAGGAAGTTTTTGGATCATAGGACTTAGAAGGTTTGCAAAGTCTGTCATTAAAGTATGTGTTAGGTGCCAAAGACATGAATCAAGAAGTTGCAGTCAACCTTCACCTCCTCTTCCAGAGCTGAGAGTTAAATCTGCACCACCCTTTACTGTAACAGGCCTTGACTTTGCTGGTCCTCTGTTCTGTACTGATTTCCCATCTAAAAGGTTTTATGTTTTGCTCTTCACCTGTGCTGTAGTCAGAGCCATACACCTAGAGCTCACTGATTCAATGTCCCTCTCTGACAGTGTGCTTGCTATCTGCAGATTCATTGCCCTCAGAGGACTTCCATCTGTATTATATTCAGATAATGCTAAGACATTTGTAGCCTCTATTAAGGAACTGCAAAGAGTGTATGGTCATTTGGCTCCTCACTGGAGATTTATAGTTCCTAGTCCTCCTTGGTGGGGAGGCTGGTGGGAGCGTTTGGTCAGATCAGTAAAATTTGCAGTGAGGAAAACTTTGGGTGTTAAATATGTATTTAGAAGTGAATTAGAGACTATTCTGCATGAGGTGGAAGCCTGTGTCAACTCCAGACCCTTAAAATACGTTGAAGATAACCCAGATGTTTGTAATCCTCTAACCCCATCACACTTGCTTATTGGAAGGAGCACTGGCTTTCAATCTCATGTAGACACTATTCCTTCCCAAATATCAGCTAAGGATCTGATTGAAAGGGAAGTCTAAAGGAATCAGATCCTTGATAAATTTTGGAGATTGTGGAGTGATGACTATATCAGAAATTTGTCTCCGGTTGTTAAAGGGTTTAAAGCAAAGTGCCATCTCAAGAAGGGTGATATAGTTTTGATAAAGGAGGATAATATTCCAAGGTTGCGTTGGCCACTAAGGGTAATAGTTGATGTATTTCCTGACAAAGGTGGAAGTATTAGAAGTGTAAAAGTCAAGACTTCCAGTGGGGAAATCTACAGATCTACGCAGAAATTACACAGTCTTGAAATCTCTAGCTCTGATTTTGCCATCAGTGGATTAAAGGAAACTGTCCAGAATTCTTCACCAGTTTCGGCAGTTCCTGAGGACTCTAGCAAGGGACATACCCGTTCTGGTCGGCAAATTAAAGCTCCTCTTAGATTGGATTTGCAGATTGTTCAACTTAAATAATGGGTGAAAGTTGGGGATTGTTTATATTCATGATGTGTACAGGCTTATGTTGATATTGCTGGGAACAGTTTATTTTCCTTTGGACATTCTGTTTGTTGTATGTATAAGCCTAAATGTTGTGTTACCTTATGATAGGAGTTATGAACTCCTATGTGGGGGGAGAATGTTGGATTTAGATGATGCATTAACAGTTGAGTCCCCCTTTTAAAGTTCAGCTAGAATACAGTTTTCTGTTATTGTACATTCGCCAGATTTGTATACGTTTGAAGTTTTGAAAATAGAGCGACGAGTGAGCAAACAAGGCCAGTTGTTTCTGTGACCTTCTCCCCTTTGTATTGGTTTTAGCCATTCATGTTGCTGTGATTGCGACAAAATATATATATATATATATATATATATATATATATATATATATATATACTGTAGGTGAGAATGACAGGGCAAAAGAAGGAGTATGTATAGTTGTGAGTAAAAGATGGAAGAAGGGCATAAGAAAGTATGGATCAGTTGGGTCAAGGATTGTGTGGGTAAGATTGAAAGTTGGAATACAAATGTGGGCAATTGTGTGTATGTATGCGCCAACGCAAGATCGTGCAAGTAGAGTGAGAGAAGAGTTTTGGACAAATGTGGAAGTGTGCATGGAAAAGTTTGGAAGGAATGAGACAGTGTTTTTGATCGGTGATATGAATGGTAAAGTAGGGAATGTGAAGGTGGATGGAATAGTTGGTGAGTGGGGTGTGCCTGCTGAGATAGATGAGAATGGCAGAGCGTTAGTGGACATTGTGCTGGGAGGGGGTTAGTGATAGCCAATACCCTCTTCAGGCACAAAATGATCCATAGGTATACATGGCGAATGATGAGAAGGGTGGGTGGTGAACTGAATGAAAGGAAGGCAATGACTGATTATCTGTGTGTGGATGAAAGGATGCGAAAATGTGTAATGGATTCAAGAGCTTATAGAGGTTGGGGGAGTGGACTTTCTGACCACTACTTGGTTGTGGCCAGAATCAAGGTCCAATTAGAATTGAGAAATAGAAGAAGGGAAGGACGGGAAGAAGGAGTATTTGTAAGGAGAGTGGAAAGGTTACAAGAGGATGAGAAAAAGGCATAGTATAAGAGAGAAGTGGAGGAACGATTGAGCAAGTATGAATTTGAGCAGATGGGGGACATGGAAGATGTGTGCAGGATATTTACAGAAGAAATATGCGCAGCATGTGATGTGGTGTGTGGGATAAAGAGAAGACAGAGGGGTATGCAAGAAACACCGTGGTGGAGTGAAGAGGTGAGACAGGCTGTGGCACAAAAGAAGAAAGCATATAATGAATGGATGAGAAATCGGGGCGTGGAAGAAGTTGAGAGGCTGAAGAGAGAGTTATATGTAGAAAGAGAGCGGTGAAAAGATTTGTAAGAAGAGAGCGAATGAGGAATTTGGAAGGAACTTGAGTGTAAAGTGGAGGGACTGTAAGAAAATGTTCTGGAAACAGGTGAAAAGAGTAAGACAGGGTGGAAGTGAAGTTAGCAGGGGAGTGAAAGATAAAACTGGCAGATTAATAGTGGAGAAAGGAGAAAAAGTGAGCAGATGGAGAGAACACTTTAAGGAATTGTTGAACATAGAGGATGGAAGTAATGCGAGTATAAGTGGCTGGGTGAAGGAGGGAGGTGAGAAGACAGGAAGAAATCAGTAGGACAGAAGTTGTGGAAGCAATGAAGAAAGTTAAATTGGGGAAAGCCCCAGGAATTGATGGAGTGTGTGGGGAAATGCTGAAGTATGAGGGAGAGACAGTAGTAGAATGGATGTGCAAAATGTGCAGATTGGCCTGGGAGGAAGGTAGAGTCCCGGAGGATTGGAAGTTAGGTATAATTATTCCCTTGTACAAAGGAAAAGGGGGAAAAGAAGTGTGTAGTAATCATAGGGGCATCTGTCTTCTTAGTATAATAGGAAAAGTGTATGGTAGGATACTTATTGACAGAGTTAGAGAAAGAACAGAGGAATTAGTTGGAGAAGAAGGAGGAGGCTTTAGGAAGGGAAGAGGTTGTGTAGATCAGATATTCATTCTTAGATCTTTAGTGGAAAAGTTTCTAGAGAAGGGAAAGAAGTTGTATGTGGCTTTCATGGATTTGGAGAAAGCATATGACAAGGTGGATAGACAAGGATTGTGGAAAGTATTAAGAATATATGGAGTAGATGGGAAGTTGTTGAATGCTGTGAAAAATATGTATGATGGTGCTAAGGCTGCAGTGCGTGTGGATGATGAACTGAGTGAATTTTTCTCTTTGAAGGTTGGGTTGAAACAGGGATGTGTCACATCTCCATGGTTGTTCAATCTGTACATGGATGGGGTTATAAAAGAGGTACAAGGTAGGGTAATGGATGTTGGAGTGGCCCTAGTAAGAGAGGGTAGTGTTTGGAAACTCCCTGTACTGTTGTTTGCAGATGATACTGTGTTGTTGAGTGAAGACAAAGGAGAGTTGCAAGGCTTGGTGGATGAGTTTGGGAGAGTGTGTAAGAAACGGAATCTAAAGTTGAATGTAGGGAAGAGTAAAGTGATGGTCTTTGAGAGAGGTGAAGTCAGTGAATGTACAGTGAGGTTGGATGGTGAGGAATTGGAAAATGTGAGTACGTTTAAGTACCTGGGTAGTGTGATGAGTAAGGATGGAAGTTTGGAGGGTGAAGTGCTTGAAAGGGTACAGTAGGGAAAAAAGGTTGCTGGTTCCTTGAAAGCAGTGATAAGAAGCTGGGAAGTGAGCATGGAAGTGAAAAAGTTCCTACATGACAGTATTGTGATACCAACTCTAACGTATGGAAGGGAAGCTTGGACGTTGCTGTAAAGACACAAGTCAAGGGTGAGAGCAGTGGAAATGAGTTATTTAAGAGAAGCATGTGGAGTCACATGGAGACAGGCTGACAAATGAGGATATAAAGGAGCGTTGTGGTGTGGATGTGATAGGAAAAATTAGGAGGAATACACTGAGGTGGTTTGGCCATGTGGAGAGGATGGAGGGTGAAAGACTGACGAAGAGATTGTATGTGAGTGAGGTGGAGGGGGGAAGATGGAGGGGGAGGCCGAGGATGAGATGGAGGGATGGGGTGGAGAGGTATATGAGAGAGGGAGGTGTGAGATGGGAGCAGGGCAGTGAAATAGCGGGGGACAGAGCGACGTGGAGGCGATTTGTTTGTGGCCACCCCGAACGGGATTGAGGCGTCTGGCAATATATATATATATATATATATATATATATATATATATATATATTTCCACTCTTAATTCTAATTTCTTGACACTGCACATTCTTTTCTTACTTGCTCTGCACCTGAAACTCACTAATGTACAGTAGCACTCTGCACTTAATCCTTTGCACTCTGAATTCTATTTCCTTAACACTGCACATTCTGTTCTTAACACTGCACAACACTGTAAATTCCCGTGTGGTCTTGTGGCGAGTTTTTGCTGTTTATTGACTGTCAGAGTCCGACAGTAGGTGTTGCAGGCGGCTGAGGGGCACGTCACTTGGACATAATGATGGACTACCCACTGCAGGTGACTCCGAAGATAGCCACCATCTCACATCCAGTGGCAACTCCACCGTGGCAGTTGTGCTCGGCTGTGGCTCGGAGGTGGAAGGCCTGTCTTGGGGAGGCAATGGTGTGGAGCCAGGGCTGGGCACGACGAGGGTCACCGGCGAAGAAACTGTCAATGGTTGATTGACGTAAGGAACGGCGATTCTGGTAGTGATGATGCGCCGCCTAAAAGCGTGTACTTCCTCCACAAGTCCCAAGGGCCCCATCTCCTGGTAGCAGTCCAGGTGTTCAAGGTATTCCAGAATGAACTCGACATGCTCTCAGAGTGCACTCAGCTGGGGATGGCTGGAGTAGTGGCACCCTGAGACGAGTCTTCATAATCCTCACTGTCCTCTTTGGAATCTTCAAGCTGGGTACTTGTACCTGCAAAAGATGCGATATCAATATCAGACATGATTTGATACCCAGGATCGCCCTGGTCGTCATCCAACCACTTACGCACTTCGTCCACATCCACCTCATTGCCAGCTGCATGAAGATGCGCATGGAAATCATCCATTTCAAAACCTAGAAAGTCTTACACCACATCGGCTCTGAGATGTAGATGAGATCAACCACTTTCCAGAGTCTTGACAGAGACTTCCCTCCATGCACTGGCTCAGTTGTAGATTGCTGACTTGAGGTTGTAGCGGCGAAGGTTTTCCACAGTCTGCTGCCATTGTGTCCCTTCCCTCCTTGAGCTCGTCCTCTTCCTCGAGAACAACCACCACCTCATCCAGGAACTTCTGATGGTACAGCCTCTTCGCTGCCACGATCACTCCTTGGTCCATTGGTTGGATGAGGGCAGTCGTATTAGGTGGCAAAAACAAGCACCTAATGTGGCCATTCTCAGCCACCAGCATCTTGTTGGACAGATGCGCAAGTGCATTGTCCAAGAGAAGGAGAGCCTTTACCTGGTTGTGCGGGATTCCCAGTGTGTTCGTCTGATAATGGATGACTTCCTTGATGAAGTGCTGGTGAAACCAGTCTTTAAAGATCTTGGCTGTGAGCCAAGCCTTCACAGAATGGTACCACACGACAATGAAGGACATCCATCACCCCACAAAGGCACCGAGGCTGCTTTGTACAGCCAACAATAACGGGCTTGAGCCGGTGCATCCCGTTAGCATTGGCACAACACAAAGCAGATATCAGTTGCTTGGAGAGCTTGCAGCCAGGTACACACTTCTCCGTCTCCTCTGCTAGAGTGTTCATTGGCAGCAAGTGATAGAACAGACCAGTTTCGTCAGCGTTGTAGGACTTGACTGAGTGTGAGGCCCTCCCTGTCAACCAAGCCCTTCACCTTCTGCCGAAACTACTCCCTCCTCGTTGGTGTCCAAAGCTTCGCCATGGGCCTTATGGTTGGTAAATCCATGCCATAACTTGGAAGCGAAGAGCCACCCCTCAGATGCCTCGAAGTCTGGGGTGTCGTGTAACCTTGTGAACTTCTTGGCAGCAGTCTTCAATTCCGTACCACGCACCAGCACACCAGCAGCAAGTTGCTGACGATACCAAATCAGCATGCAGCGGTCAATTTCTGCAAACCTGGGAGGGTACATAATCTTCCTCTCCACATTGCATTTGGTCTTTGATGCAAAGTCAGCTGTGCACTGGGTGAGATTGTCCCCAGATTTCCTTATATATAACATGGCAGAGCGGGCCAGGTTCAGTTCTCGGAGGGTGCGGGACATCAACCATCCCGTGTCCACCTTGTCCAATATCCTCCTCTTCTTCTCCAGAGTCAGAACCACTCATATCCTCTTGTTGGGTAGTGGAGCCATCATCAAACACACAAGTAAGAGGCAGCAGAGGAGCAACAGGACCTGAAGCAGGTAGGGCACCACAACAAAAGTGAGCACATGGGTGGCCATGGTGACAAGCGTGCACTCACGACAATGGGTAGGTGGGAAATAGGGAGGAGGCAGCGTTGCCCTGCCAGACGTCAGAGGAACTATACGGCAAAACACAGCTGTTTGGTGCCATGCACCAAGTTCAAAATACGGTAGAAATTTTTTTTTTTTTTTGTCTTGTAACGTTTTTTGGCCATTTTTGGGTTCTGAAGGCCTGGGCCCAAAATGTCCGGGAATCGGGGTGACCGGGACTTGGGCGTCTGGGTCTTACAGGGATTACTATATATATATATATATATATATATATATATATATATATATATATATATATATATATATATATATATATATATATACAGAATATATAAATATATATATATATATATATACAGCATATATACATATATATATATATATATATATATAATCTCATCAGCCGTTTGAGTGTCCACTGCAGGACCGGCCTATCCCGACCGAAGTGGGGACGATACAGCCAATGTATCTCTACCACGTGGCTTAGGCTGTCTGGTAGAGACTTTTTGTGGGGTGAGCAGTGCTTGTAAGTGTAATTGTTGTGTTGGAGTGGCTTTGGATGTGTGTGTAGTCTGTGAACCAAGTGTAATCAGCCCGCACAAGCCGACTGGGTGCAAACATACTTCATAGTATACGACACTGGTTCAACCACAGCACCCCTTGTGTCTGCCAATGCAGTACGTGGCATGAAGAATGCTCCCAAAGTTTATTATCCTGGTGAGGCGCGAACCCTCGTTTTTCAGTGTACAAAAATGCACACTTTACCAATGTACCACAGAGGCTCCATATATATATATATATATATATATATATATATATATATATATACGTATATATTTATATATATACGTATATATATATATATATATATATATATATATATATATATATATATATATAAACGTAGGAGAAAAAGGCCAGACAGAGGATGCAGATATGAGATAGGGAAGTTTGCAGGCAAAACTTGGCAGAGATTGGCTGAGTCATGAAATCGTGGAAAAGGTTAAGGCAGGCCTTTGTTCAGCACTGGATATGCAATGGTTGATGATTTACATATATATATATATATATATATATATATATATGTATGTACGTAAATTTTGTGTGTGTGTGTGTGTGTGTGTCACATAAGCTTTTCATCATCATCATCATCATTCGGAACTCCTTTCCCACCCTAGGGCAGGGTGAGGAGTAGCAACGTCCAGACAGCCCAGATTTGCCCAATCCAATGGGCCACGCTTCCATTCACTCACCATTCAAGCCCCCGGAGTCCTGTCTATCTGATACGCCAAAAATGTTCACCATGTACTGTAGCTTCAAATAAACATATCCGACAGAGTGAATCCGGACGTTGTCACGTTAAAAAAAGATGCCAAATCTCTGATCATGTGCTTCTCCTTACAATATTCATTCAGCCAGCTCGATCTCCCGTCAGTCCCCTAGCCTCACCAACATCCAATCCTCTCTTCATTAAACACTCATCCACCATATCCCTCCACCTTCTCTTTGGCCTACCTCGCCTCCTCCCTCCTTCAAATTCGCTCAGATATACCCTTTTCACCACTCTATTGTTATCCTTTCTCTTGACCATACCAGCTCAGTACACTTTCTTCGATTCTGGTGTCCACCTACTTCCTCACTCCACATCTCTCACGAATCACATTATTTAGTATCCTATCCACAATCTATACGCCACATACATTCCTCAGCAGTCCCATCTCTACTTGTGTCACTCATGACTTTTCATTTGCATGCCACACCATAGTCTCACATCCATATGTTAAAGTTGGCATTAACACTCATTCATGTAAGCTTCGTCCAGCTGCAGCACTCAAGCCTGTTTCTTATCAAGGCCTTCATTGCACCAGCTACGTTCCTTCCTTGAGTCGCTCTGCATTCCACTTATCTTACACATTTTCCTCTCTTTTCTATCGCCGCACCCAGGTATTTGAACTTTCTCACTAATTCCAGTCTCTCTCCATTCACTCTAACATCTCACTGGGAGTCACATTCTCTCTCAATCACCATCACTATACTCTTTTCTACATTTACTCTCAAGGCACGACGCTCACAGATATCAGCAAAACTTTGTACTACACTACCAAGTTTTTGTCCGGTATTTGCAAGTACTAATGCATCATCAGCATACAACAAATTTGAAATATCCCATCCATCACCATTCATTACCAACGCCATCCCCCCCTCCATTATCCGTGTTTTTACGTCTCTCATCACCCCATCCATATATATATATATATATATATATATATATATATATATATATATATTGAACAGCCATGGGGACATCACACAACCCTGTCGCACGCCCATACCGATCGTTCACTTAAATGCCCATTTACCCCTACACATGCTTCACCATCATCATAAAATCTCTTGACGGCTCCTATCAGCCTACCATTAACATTATACATGCGCAAAACCTTACACAGTCCTTCTCTGTCTAAAAATTTGTCGTATGCTTTTTCCAGATCCATGGATGCCATAAACACCTTTTAGTCCTTCTCACAAGCCTTCTCCACTATCTATCTCACTGCAAATATTTGATCCACACATCCTCTGCCACTCCTAAAGCCATCCTGTTCATCACCGACCAGGACTTCTGATATTTTTCTTACTTTCTCTAAAATAATTCTTCCATATACCTTCCCTACCACACTCAATAAACTTATGCCACGATAATTCTTGCACTCACTTCTCTCACCTTTATTTTAGTACAGGGGTACAATCACAGCCGTTTTCCACTCTGCTGGCACAGTTTCACTCATCTATGCCTTCTTACATATCTTGAACAAGCATTTCAATCCGCTGTCTCCACTGCACTTAACCATCTCTGCATACATCTCATCAACCCCAGCTGATTTCCCATGTTCCCGCCGTTTCACAGCGTTCTTCACTTGTACGAGTGTCACGTTTCCCATCACTGCATTCCTCTGCACCCCCCCCCCCAAACCAATCATATTTACAGCGGCTTTGCCCTCTCTATTCCTATTCATCAGGCTTTCAAAATATTCTTTCCATCTGCTCATTACTTCATTCCAGTGGGCTAATAATCTACCACTTACATCCATCACAATTTCACACTTCTTTTCGCCGTCATTTCTACATTTCCGCACCTCTTTCGAGAATAACATCCTATTTTCAGAGTAATTTTCATTCATTTTTCTTCCTTGGTCACCATTTACCTAGTTCTTTTTCCTCTTCACTAGTCCCTGTAATGTGCTTCTTGTTCTCAGTATATTCAGTTCTTATTTCAAGTGAACCTCTGTCCTGTAACCACTCTTTTCCTCCACTGCTCTCTTAGCCTCTTCATCCCACCATGCCGTACCTTTCTTCTTTGTTGTTACTCTTGCCACATCACACACCGCTTTAGTATTCCTATCTAAACAATCCCTATATGCATTCCATAGGCTGTCCAGATCCATTTCATTCCAGTTCATTGATTCTAACTACTCCCCTACTTTGGTTCTCAATTCGTCTGACATTACTTTGATCCTCAGCTTCTCGACTTTCAGTCTTTCTCCCTGACTGCTCCTCTCCCTCCTGGTCCATCTCACTCCTCTCGGCTTGATCTTGCATACCACAGTCATATGACTGACAGACCTCCACATCGCCCTCTTACGGCCCTCGTATCAGCAACCAATCCCAGCATCGACGTCTCTACGAGCACATAATCAATCAGGTTCCTTTCAACACGATCCCCGTTCCCTCTAAACCATGTATATTTATGTGCATCTTTGTGTTTGAAATATGAGTTACAAATACACAACCTCCTTTCCTGACACATGTCCTTCAGTCGCTTCCCATTATCATTTTCTCCTGGCACTCCATTACAACCCACTATGTCATCCTCAGGACCAGTGCCTACTCTTCCATTCACATCGCCCATTACGATCATTATATAGGTCCTGGGCATTTCTCCCGCTGTTTCATCCAGCTCATCCCAAAACCTGTCTTTCTCTCATTCGTATCATCACACGGTGCATACACTACAATCACAGTCACTTTTACGTTCTCAAACTTGAACTTGACGTAAATACATCTCGAGCTGAGATATTTTTAATCTCTCATTCCACTCTGCAACTCTTTCCTTGCATCTTCCTCGCCCATTCATGCTTGACCTCACACACTTTCATCCCACCCATTCCTCCATTTCACACCCTTTCATCTTTGTTTCACACAATGCCATCATCACATCTCACACTCTTGAACACATTCACCACTTCCTGCCTCTTGCTTTCTTCATTCACACCTCTCACATTGCACATGGTCATGCTAATCTGCCCATTTGGTTGGTGCCCTGGCAGGTATTGGGCCCTCCGATGCTCTCCGATAAGCTTTGCTCTGGTAATAATTTAGTGTATCATGGAATCTACGATGGTAAGCTAATTGAGAGGTAATTTTCTGGTAGTGATTTGTTAACCTTTTATAATACTGTTGTTACTTTTGGGATTCGAGAGACTCCTTACTATTTTTCAGTAATCACGCTGACTATCATCATCATTACAATGATCATCATCATCAACCTACCTTTTTTTTTCAACCCACAGGTTAGGTTCTAGAAAACAAGGAAAGATGACAAAGGGTAAAATGATCAACAGCATCTCAGACAAAACTGGCCATAGTCATACACTCACAATATAAGCCCCCAGAATCTTGACCCCACCTCACATACCTAACCTTCCACTCATATGCATTCAGTATTACCCACCAGTAAAGTGTGCTTTGTGAGCGCATGACTAGATAGCGGGCGTTTGTACGAACGCCTATCATCATTATTTCATCTTGGTGTAGACTTTCAACATTTCTGGTGAGCTAGTTGAACAATAACTGAAGAATAATTAAGCTAAAATATTTACTTTCCCACGTTCTCTCTCTCTCTCTCTCTCTCTCACACACACACACGTTTTCTCACTGGATGTGCGTTATATCGAGGCGCTGTAGCATTTATCACATAAAAATTGTTCAGTTCTCTGCTCCCTACCTGCCGTGTCAACGAACTGCGTTGGTAAACCCTTGGCTATTGATCGAATGATAAAATTCAGAAATGGGATGATTATCCTTGTCAGTTTGACCCCTTAAACATAGAAAAAACGTTCATCTAAAATCATGAGCGTAATAGCTGATATTTAATTGTAAGAATTCGTGCAAGAAAACATGGTGTTACAACAGGAAATCTTTTCTAATTTGCTTTCATAGTGGGGCATGTCAATTGGAGACCTCAGTATATTCCCTTGGAAAGCTGGGATTCCAAGGGGTTTCTTTCTTCTCATGAGTAAATATCGAGCTAAAAATAAAATTTATTGAATGTATCTACTACCTGCTGAAAGAAAATCTTCTCCATCCCACACAGTAGAAAAGTTATTAGCCTCTGAAACCATCGCAGTCTGGTTGTGTAGTGTCGGTCCGCGCCGGGTCATGTCCGGCCGCTCATTTCTCAGCTGAACGTATAGAAAACATCGCTTCGCTACGCTTGCACGCTTCACTTGCTCCGCTCGATCGCTCATAATGAGGTAGAATCAGTCAATGTCTAATTAATTTTAATAAGGGGCGACAAACCCTTACCATATTATCCTTACAAAGTTTGTCCAACCAGCTTGATCCTCTTGTCGGTTCCTTAGCCTCCTTAATCTCTATATATCGCTTTCTCACACATACATTTGCCACATCAGTCCACATTCTTCCTGTCTTGCCACGCCTCCACTCATCTTCAAACTAACTTACGTATTCTCTTCCCACGATCCTATTTACACTCATACTATTAAAAAAAAAAACATACCTAAAGACGCTCTCCTAAATTCAGCTCTTCATACACTTCCGTACTCGACATTTTTATTACATCACACTAGTTCTTATCCCATCCACTCTCTACACATCACATTTTTGTGAATATACGCATCTCTATTGCTATAAATACTGATTTTTCTTTTTCATGCCACACCAGAAACTCACACCCATATGTTAATCTGGGCATAAAACTCCTTCATTTAATATTCTTGCTGCTGTCACACTCAGGTCTCTGTTTTATGTCAGACTTTCATAGCACCGTACACTTTCCTTCCCTATGCAACTGTACTTTCCAGTTCCTCTGCACATTTGCCTCCCTCTCGTATCATTAAATTCAGGAACTTAATCTCCTTTAATAATTCAGGTTTCTCTTCTTTTCCCAGAACACTATACTGAGATTCTCTCTCTCTCTCTCTCTCTCTCAGCACCCATCACTTTCTCTTTCCCCCATTTGCTTTGAAAACACGATGCTTCCTGACATCCACAAAAATTCATCAGCCTGCAAAACTCTTATTCGTTATCAGCTCAGCATCAGAATGCGAACATCATTGTGAGATAATCCATCCATCACCGTTCATTACTATCCTCATCTCTCTCTCTCTCTCTCTCTATCTCTCTTGTATATTACTCTCAGCATATTCCCTTCTTCTTTCACTGAAACTCCTTCCTTGCGTACACTACAACAGTTTCCCTCTCTTTTTCTCTATTGTCCTTTCAACTTCTGTATCTCATGAAGCAATGCTTTTCTTACTTTACCCTGTTTACACTAACTTGGCCAAAAATTACCATCTCTCCATCTTGGCTGTTGAGTAGTAAGAATAGAATAACACTGGAATATGGTGCTAGCCACGAAAAAGTGATATGGAAAGGATGTGGAGCCGTTGCACTGTCTTTTTCTGCCACTATGGTGGTACCACTCTAAACTGGCGGGTTGGGTGGGGCACGAACCTCTGTACAGTTTTGCCACGTGTTCCATACCCTCGATGCCTCTCTCTCTCTCTCTCTCTCCTGGGGGGAGATGTGCATCACCCTAGGGAATTCTGTTTCTGTTGTGTCTTATAAACTTGTGCTTTCATATCTTTATTTTGTTTTTAATTATATTATTGTTTTACATATGGCACCAGACGACCTCGGTGTTGCGGCGCCTAGATTTGTTTTCATTCAATCATTCTCGCCCTCCTTCCTTCCCTTCCTTCATCTTTCCCTCAGCTTGACAATGCACTCAACACTGCCCCTGGCCTGCCTTCTCTCTCTCTCTCTCTCTCTCTCTCTCTCCTGGGGGGAGATGTGCATCACCCTTGGGAATTTTCTTTTATGAGTGACTTATAAACTTGTGTTTTCATTTCTTTATGAGTGACTTATAAACTTGTGTTTTCATTTCTTTATTTTGTTTTTATTATATCTAATTATATTTAAAAATATTATTCCTTTACATATGGTGCCAGATGACCTCGCTATTGTGCCACCATGATTTCTTTTCATTCAATCACTCCCTCCTTCCTTCCCTCCCTTCCTCTATCTCACTCAGCTGCACTCAAAACTGCCCCTGGTCTGCCTTCCTCTCTCTCTCTCTCTCTCTCTCGTCAGTGGTAAGTTTAGGATACATTTTGGTTATTTTCTTTTACGTTATAATGTACATATTGTAAATCTGACTTTATTTCCACACCACCCAGGAGTCTTGTGATACGAGGAAGCTCTGGCCAGGTCGGACTGGGTGTGTGAGTGTTGCCGCTCACAAGGGTTTAATGTATTCTTTTTTTTTTTTTACTAAGAAATTGGCATATTTTTACTTATATTCCTGCACATTATCTTATAATCATAATTGTGACATTATTACCAACCCCAGAAATATGGTAACAGCCAATAAAAGTGACTACTTTTTTTTTTTAGCAACACTAAAATATTTATGCCACGTTTCTGTATTGCCGTATAAATATTTTACTCATAATAAGTTTACTGTTCTTTCATATATTATAATACAAACGTTACCTTTGCATTCTTATGTGTATATCTTATTGTGATGCCTTTACATATATCAGAGCCGTTCACATCACAGGTATGGAACACGTGGCAACACTGTACAGAGGTTCGTGCCCCACCCAAACCGCCAGTTTAGAGTGGTACCACCATAAGTTACGTGAAATTAGCTGTAAAAAGTGTGAACCATGTAAAAGTGAATGAAATACAGCTTTTTCCTTTGGCAACATCATACCCAGCTTTAGCATTCCTAGCCAAGCACACCCTATTTGCACACCACACGTTTTCCAGATCCTTTTTTGCCACAGTACTTGACTTTAACCTTTCTTCTACCTTTGCCCTGGTAGTCATCTAGCACTGCTTCGCTTTTCGGCTTAACTTTCTTATTTTTCCCTTCTGACCATTTCTCTCTCTCTCTCTCTCTCTCTCTCTCTCCACCAAGTTCCGCTCATATTTCCCATGCATGTCGCATAATATGATCAAATAAATTTCCGAATCGTCCTCTCACCATCTTCGTATCAACACCATTCGTAAGCATTTTTCTGTTACAAGCATATGAACAGTCAGGCTCCTTCCAACATTCTTTCTAGTATCTATGTACCATACGAAATAGTGTGACTCTTTATTCTTAAACTCTGAACTACTAATGTATTGCCTTCTTTCCTAATACACGTCATGCAGCCGTTGTCCATTATCCGTCTCCCCTGGTACTATATAACGATGCATTATATCATTGGCAGAAATAGTGTCAACTCCCCAATTCATGTCACCTATCACAGAAACGCTATATTTCTTGGTCATTTTTTATCACTCCATCTGAATTATCCCAAACCCTTTGTCTGTCACACCCTTATCAGTACACGGGATACAAGCAACAATCACTCCCGCTTCTATCATCCCAAACAAGAATTTAATATTGTTCTAGTAAAAGCTGACGCAAAAATCATCTTTCATTCTTCTCTGTCACTCATATTCCTCCGTTCATTAAGCTACTCCACCTCACATTGTCCAGGTGCAACTTTACTCACCCTCCTAACCCCTCAACATTGATCTCGCTTTTGACGTACCTTGCACTCTTCAACATATTCATCACTTCAGGTCTATTACATTCACAATTCACTCTTCTTTAAATGTACGGTAACACGCGAGGGAACTGGCCTATCGACCAGTGGGGTCGAAGCCCCTGGTCATTAAGACAAATATATATATATATATATATATATATATATATACACACACACACAAACATATGGTACTGAGGGTAGTGCGCTTTGGTAGATGTGGCAGCAGTGTCAATGTTCATATCATAGCTTCAGAGGTGTGAATTGGCTGGCAAACCCAGTTATTATGATCATATCATAGGGTTTGAGATTCCCTGTTCGTGCAGGCTAGAGGTGGTTGGTATCTGAGTATGTGTATTCAAATACATCCAAATGAAATGTTGCTGCAGCACTAGTACCATTATATAATTTATATGATTAGTATGGTGGACTTGGTTCAGCCTAGGTGAAATATAAATGCACTAAAGCAATTGAGATCAAAATTCTTATTCATAAGCTGGTATATTAAGGCATCCTATGCACACAATAAGAGAGAGGTAAATATATATCTATCTAGCTATTGCCAGACGCTTTAATCCCGTACGGGGTGGCCACAAACAAATCGCCTCCACGTCGCCCTGTCCCCCTCCATTTCACTGCCCTGTTCCCAACTCACACACCTCTCTCGCATATACCTCTCCACTCCATCCCTCCATCTCATCCTCGGCCTCCCCCTCCCTCTCCCCTCCTCCACCTCACTCACACTCTCCTTGTTAGTCTCTCACCCTCCATCCTCTCCACATCTCCAAACTACCTCAGTGTGTTCCTCCTGACGCTTCCTATCACATCCACATCCACACCACAACGCTCCTTTATATCCTCATTTGTCAGCCTGTCTCTCCATGTGACTCCACAGGCTCCTTTTAAATAACTCAATTCCACTGCACTCACTCTTGACTTGTGTCCTTCCAACAACGTCCATGCTTCACTTCCATACGTTAGAGTTGGTATCACAATACTGTCATGTAGTAACTTTTTCACTTCCATGTTCACTTCCCTGTTTCTAATCACTGCCTTCAAGGAACCAGCAACCTTTCTTCCATGTTGTACCCTTTCAAGCACTTCACCCTCCAAACTTCCATCCTTACTCATCACACTCCCCAAGTACTTAAACGTACTCACATTTTCCATTTCCTTACCATCCAACCTCACTGCACATTCACTGACTTCACCTCTCTCAAAGACCATCACTTTACTCTTCTCTACATTCATATTTAGATTCTGTTTCTTACACACTCTCTCAAACTCATCCACCAAGCCTTGAAGCTCCCCTTCGTCTTCATTTAACAACACAGTATCATCTGCAAACAACAGTATAGGGAGTTTCCAAAAACTACCCTCTCTCACGAGGGCCACTCCAACACCCACTGCCCTTCCTTGTACCTCTTTAATTACCCCATCCATGTACAGATTGAACAACCATGGAGATGTGACACATCCCTATTTCAACCCAACCTTCAAAGAGAAAAATTCACTCAGTTCACCATCCACGCACTGCAGCGTTAGCATCATCATACATACTCTTCACAGCATTCAACAACTTCCCATCTACTCCATATATTCTTAATAGTTTCCACAATCCTTGTCTATCCACCGTGTCATATGCTTTCTCCAAATCCATGAAGGCCACATACAACTTCTTTCTCTTCTCTAGAAACTTTTCCACTAAAGATCTAAGAATTAATATCTGATCTACACCACCTCTTCCCTTCCTAAAACCTCCTTGATCTTCTCCAACTAATTCCTCTGTTATTTCCCTGACTCTGTCAATAAGTATCCCACCTTACACTTTTCCTATTACACTAAGAAAACATATGCCCCTATGACTACCACACACTTCTTTTTCCCCTTTTCCTTTGTACAAGGGAATAATTATACCTGACTTCCAATCCACCAGGACTCTACCTTCCTCCCAGGCGAATCTGCACATCTTCCACATCCATTCTACTACTATCTCTTCCCCATGCTTCAGCATTTCACCACACACTCCATCCATTCCTGGGGCTTTCCCCAATTTGACTTTCTTCATTGCGTCCACAACTTCTATTCTACTGATTTCTACCTGTCTTCTCACCTCCCTCCTTCTCCCAGCCATTCCCCAGCCACTTATGCTTGCATTACGTCCATTCACTATGTTGAACAATTCCTTATAGTGTTCTCTCTATCTACTCACTTTTTCTCCCTTCTCCACTAGTAATCTACCATTTTTATCTTTCACTCCCCTGCTAACTTCACTGCCACCCTGTTTTACTCTCTTCACCTCTTTCCAGAACTTTCTCTTACAGTCCCTCCACTTTACACTAAAAAAAATGGAGTTCCCCCGAGCTAAGCCCTGTATTGGACTATATAGCCCCGCTAGGGTTACAGGAGGGAGCTACCCCTCCCGGCACGGCAGCCCGGGCGAGGCTCGAACTTGCAATCCCCCGATCACAAGTCCAGCTCGCTACCACTGTGCTACCGCGCCCCCCTCCACTTTACACTCAGATTCCTTCCAAATTTCTCATCCACTCTCTTCTTACACTCTCTTACTAATCTTTTCACCTCTCTTTTCCTTTCTACATATAACTATCTCTTCCGCCTCTCAACTTCTTCCACGCCCCTATTTCTCATCCATTCATTGTATGCTTTCTTCTTTTGTGCCACAGCCTGTCTCACCTCTTCATTCAACCATGCTGTTCCTTGCACCCCCTTCCGTCTTCTCTTCATCCCACACACCACATCACATGCTGCACATTTTTTTTCTGTGAATATCTTGCACACACCTTCCACGTCCCCCATTTGCTCCAATTCATATTTACCCAGTCATTCCTCCACTTCTCCCTTATATTCTGTCTTTTTCTCATCCTCTTGTAACCTTTCCACTCTTCTTACAACTACTCCTTCCTCCCGTCCTTCCCTTCTTCTATTTCTCCATCTTACCTGGATCGTGATTCTGGCCACCACCAAGTAGTGGTCAGAAAGTCCACTCCCCCTACCTCTATAAGCTCTTGCATCCATTACACATCTTCGCATCCTTTCATCCACGCACACATAATCAATCATTGCCTTCCTTTCATTCAGTTCACCTCCCACCCTTCTCATCACTCACCATGTATACCTGTGGATCATTTTGTGCCTGAAGAAGGTATTGGCTATCACCAGTCCCCTCCCAGCACAAATGTCCACTAACGCACTGCCATTCTCATCTATCTCTCCATGCACACTCCTTTCACCAACTATTCCATCCACCTTCACATTCCCTATTTTACCATTCATATCACCAATCAAAAACACTCTCCTTCCAAATTTTTCCATGCACACTTCCACATTTGTCCAGAACTCTTCTCTCGCTCTGCTTGCACGATCTTGCGTTGGTGCATACACACACACAATTGCCCACATATGTATTCCAACTTTCAATCTTACCCAAACAATCCTTGAGCCAACTGATCCATACTCTTTTATGTTCTTCTTCCATCTTACTCACAATACACACTCCTTCTTTTGCCATCTCATTCTCACCTACTCCCGCACATATACTCCATCCATACTCCCATTCTCTCACTCTCTCCTCTCCATTTAGCTTCAGTTACTCCACATACATCAACTTTCGCACCCTCAAGCACCTGGACAATCTCTCTCTCTTTCACCTCATCATTCGAACCCCTTACATTCCATGTCTCGATCCGTACCACGTCCTTTGTCCGGTCCTTGGTCATCATCTTTTGGTTAGTCCTTGTCCGAGGCTTTTTAGTTGGCTGTTTTCCGGGGAGGGGCACTAACCCTCTGCCATCCTTTTTAGTCGCCTCATACAATAAGCAGGGAAATACTAGGGGAGTATTCTTGAAAAAAACCCTACCCCCAGGGAGTAAATATACACCTATATATTATAAAAAATTATATGTTTTCCAAAATTAGAGTTACATATAATTATCAGGCAAGGAAGTAGACAGTGTCCGAAGGGTTCGAACGCATTCCTCCTTCTTTTTGAGGTTCGACTACGGATGATCGTGCAAGATAATACAGTATTTATTTCTGAATTATTTAAGCTTCATTAACAACATGAAAACACTAAAAATGAAATGATGTAGAGTTTAATGCTCATATTAAAGAATCCATTCCTTCACCTTCACACACTCCCTGTTCCTTCTCCTCTAATTTATGCACCTATTGCTAAATGCACTCACACCGTCATCCACACCCATGTATTCACCCACACTTAATGCTCTCTCTCTCTCTCTCTCCGGGCGTGTGTGCTTGTGTGTGTGTGTGTGTCTGTTTGAAAACTTGCAAGTCATGATTGTGATGCCTGGTAGCTGTGTAAGAAGGATATTAGGGACAACGATACGATACAGAGATCGAGCGAGGTAGATACAGTAAGTGGAGAGTTGGTAAGATCGGACTGTTGGGGTAGGTGGCAGGGTGGGTGGACTATATGGGTTTGGTAGAGTTATTTGGGTGACTGCTTGGACAGGATGAGATGGATGGGTGGGACTGGTAAGAGGTTTGGTGCGTGGGCACTGTGATTGAGTGGACATGTTGGTTCATTGCATATATGAGTAGGGTGGGTCTCTGAGCGGATGGGTGGGAAGTAGTGTGGTTCTTTAAAACTGTTTCTGACCTAAGGGAAGCGCAGGGGATGTCTTCAACTAGTCGGGTTTTCCCATTCCAGCCTCCAGGGGGAAGGAGGGTGGGGAAAGCCTGCCAGGCCTACTCAAACTCAGCTGCTACTGTAGATGGTATAGAGTGATTTGTTTCTTTTTTAAAGCTCTGATTGGATAATGTCATGCTTTGTGCGAGTCACTTTACCACAGTTCAATTCATATACTAAATAAAACTTACTGAATATGTAAATTGGCTCGGTTCAAGTGAGGGTCATCTTTAAATCAGGAAATCATAGCCGATGTTCAGCAACAATTTAGAATAGGAACTGTAGCTGTTGCTCGTAGTGCATTATCTTGCCACTGTACTCCTTGACTTGAGCTACAGCCTCCTCTGCATTGTCGTTCATCACATGAATTCCTGCAGCAATCTCCTGTGCCATAACTTAATCGTCAATACCGAACCAGGACTCTGGATCTTCTAGAAATGATTTCCTGGTTCACATCTTATCTAAGAATTTGTGGGACGCTTCAGTCACGAGATCTCAACGAGTAACTTTTCCCTATGGAGCTGGAATGCATTTGAGGGGGTCATCACTGTCCTATTTGGTCTTCATGCTTGTGACGAGCCTAAGCTTTTCTTCCATGGATAATTCAAGATCGAAAAGAGCCAGAGGGATCAGCTATTCAGAAGGGTACCAAAGATGAGCCCCAGTTTCATCTCCACAGCTTGTCCGATGATCCTGTCCGGGTATGCACAAGCCTTTTCGAGAAGGTGGAGGTCCCCAAGGGCACACACCACGGTGTTCGGTGCAGTAGACCGTGTCCTCATGTAAACCCTGATGCCAATGAGAGTCAGCTCCCTCACGGCTTCCTTCTCCATCTTGGTGAGCTTGAAATGGCTATGAAAGATGCAGACTTTGATGGAACAGATGACTCTCAACATCCATGAGGCATGATGCATGGAACCTGTTGTTTTAAAACCGATTTTCTTCCCCTCAATCTCTCAGATGCCTAGAAACAGGAGGGCCAGTTCCAAAAACTCCCTGTAATCATCGCAGATTGTTCCCTTCCTGATTTTGCCAAGATCAAAGTCTCCCAGCTCCTCTCTTTCTTTCTCTGGGATGTTTTCACTACCAGCAGGTTCATTTTTGAAGTGATCAATATGTGACCAAAAATTACGGACTTGCTTGAACAGTGGAACTTCAAAGCCGGAAGTGGCAGCGAAGTATGCTCGAAAGGCAGCTCCTTGGCAGTTCCATGTGGTACCTATATGAAAAGTATAACAAGTCTTTCTTGAGTTTCTGCTCTATGAGCACACATGCCCCAGGTCGACATGCGATGTTAGAAACCGTAGTGTCAAAACGCATTCTGACCACTTGATGTGCGATTCCCTGTCACTGTAACTCAGATACGATAGCTGCAGCCTGGGACTTTCCAGTCCCAGCAGAGATCTTGGGAACACCGAGTAGCAAAATAGTGTCCTTGTTTGAGAACAGAACATGCAGTCAGTCCATGGTTTCATGGCCTGTGAGGCCATCAAGTAGCACAGCATCCCAATGAACAACAAACGGGCCTTTAACCCACCACGTCCCAACCGATTTTTCACCACTACCCCCCCCCCAATCCCGGCAGATTTTCAAAAAATTTTTGGCTCTAATCTCCATTATTAATGAGAAACATTGGAAAATGCCCCCAAAAGTGCTCATCTGAGCTTAGAAGTGGTCTAAACAGGTGACCCTTTAAATACCTGGTACCGCATTCTCTGGAGCCGTGCTGCAGGTGTCGCGTTATCTATGTAGTGGTAACTATTGCAAACCACACAGAATAGGTACATATTTGTTCATTTGGTACGAATTTATATGTAATACAAGAATATATTGGTTTTAACAAAATAATATAGGCGATATAAGTGGTTACCTTCCTTGGCAACATTACCTCCTCATCACTTCTGCTCGTTTCTTCCTCAGGCACCACATAATCTTTGTCCTCCACATCGTCATAGATTGGGGAATCACTCGCCTTGAATTTCGTACCATGGTGCAACATCTCTTTACTGGCCAAGTCACTGGTAACAGATGAGTTGCTGAGACAATGGCGTGCGAGGGGGGGGAGGTCACATGGGGTAAGGCAGTGTCCCCGCCGCAGTGTCCTGAGTATATCTCCTTGATCATTAGAACAGCCGCAGATCGATGTTTCTCTCTGAACTGCTTGATGCTGGACTGGCTGATGGCGTACTCCAACATGTTGTGGCCGAGGCTATTGACCGTCTCTGCAGGGATGTATGGGGCATTGCAATCAGACATTTGTTGTGTCAAGAGCAGCAGTGACGCCAGGGCTCACGACCGACTTTGCTGCATGCAGTTGTTTGGGAGAATATGCGCTTGTACTGGGCTCACCAAGGGCTCTCAGCGTCGTTAGTGTCTTCAGTACCAGAGGAAGAGGACTCCAGTTGGCCTGTCAGTTTCTTGACAAGCAAAGCATTCCCTGTACTTTACATACTTCAGTCTCCTCTGCATGGCAGTTGGCTCCCACTGAACCAAAGTGAGGTTGACGCTTGCCGTGGACCCTCTGCATCCTGGTTCAAGCTGAGCCTTGAGGAATCCCTTGTCCTCGGGAATGTTATGAGGTTGCTAACATTTTCATAGGCAATGTCAAACAGATTCTACATCGACAATCTGGTCTTTTTTTTATTTTCAGCTGTTGTCCGCTAAGCCTCTTGGAGCTCCACTTTAGGTTTTGCCACTTTGCATACAGCTTCTTCAACTTTTCCATTGAATGGTCTATCCTCTTCATGGGGATACAGGCACGTTCGTAAATTTCTTTGGCTTGAATCACGACATGCCAAATAGCTCTGTTTCAAGCATCTTCTGGTTCAGGTGGAGATGGAGGAAAGTAGAGAGAACTTCGCCATTTGAGGCCAGTTTAGCACCAAGCAGCTTCTCCTGCCAATGCTGCAGTATGTATGGAGGCTCCCACTTCTTTTGTTTCGATGTGTGATTCATACTAATTGGTCACGTACTGCAAGACTTAAGCTAAATAATATGTTATAAATACAAATATAGAATGTCACAACATAGAATCCAATACACGTTATGTCAGCTTGTGTGGCCAATCAAGGTTTCTCCGCCTGAACACTCTGGACGCACACATACACAGCCAGGACACAAGATTGGTTCCAGCAAGACTACATAGGTGTCATGCGGTTTGTCCAGGTACCATGCTGATTTATCATGACTCATGCGATGGGGTGCTCGGAGTTTTCGAAAATGAAGAGAGTGTATATAATAATGATCAATACACTAGGGGTAATTATGGTGATGCAATGCATGTAGTATGCAAAATTAAAGAGAGGCATGTAATATCCAGGGAAAGCTATAAAAGAAACCAATCATGCTATAATTATAATCTACAGTAGTTGCAGTTAGGCCTGGCAGGCATGCCCCACCCTCCTCCCCATTGGCGGCAGGAAAGTGAGAACCCCACTAAAGCCATCCCCTGCGCTTCTGTTAGGTTGAAAAGAAACCAAAATTTATCACAATAAACATTAAGAGCTCCATCACAATTTTGCTTCTGTGATCCAACACCTAGAAATACATGGTTCAGAATTATATTGAAATTTCATCAGAAATTTGGGAAATGCTGAAATTTAAACCCTACTTCGCGACCTGTAAGTAAATTTATATTTTGATAAAAATTTGTCATTTACTTCATGTGTCCATTAGAACAAAATGAGGGGTTGGGAGACTCAACTTTCAAACTTTCCTTTTTCAATAACTACCCTAGTGGGCAGGCAGTTTGGGTCTGCGTGTGGTGCCCGATCCTTTTTATTGGAGGTTGTTGTTTGAGGCTGACTTACAACGAGCACCACAATTATATCTCTAGGGTTCGACCCTTATCCTGATGTTGTTGGACTAACTGTGGAATCGGCTGGGATCCGAGATTATTCAAAATTATTGATTCTCTCTGTCAAATATCACACACAAGGAAAATTGGCCGTCCTGAGTAATTACTAATAGGAAAGAAATTTGTTAGCTTGATCGTAAGTAGCGTAACAAATAAAGAACTTTTAGGTAGCGTAACAATAACAAACTTTGGGTAGCGTGACAATGCAATAACAATACTTTATACTCCCAAAACCGATTCAGCACAGGGGTCGAAAACAATTCCCACCAAGGCACGAGGGTTATGAGAAGTTATACATGATTTGAGAGATAGAGAGGAATGACAGTGAAACTCAATAGACTTTTCAAAATGCTGAATTTTACTAATATCTCTTTCTTTAAATCATATTACATCATACTATTCAATTTACTAATAAATGACAACTTCAACTGACCTTTTTCTCTAAGAAATGAAACTTTACTTTTTGAGAGAACTCTAGATTTTTTTAACTCATTTAATCACATTTTTATTTATTCACATTTCACCGAATTTTCTCCACAACGAATTTTATACAGACACATATACTTCAGTTAACCTTCAAATGATATTACTCTTTAGATCTCACTCCTCCCCAACATCAGTGATACTTAACATAAAAAGGTTCGCCACATACAGTACACTCGTGGGCACGTAGGCTTTCTCCGAGCACATCAGACGAGGGAGCTTGCCTAGGGGACAGAGTGCTCTCCGAGTTCACCCCTATACATTATGTACCCATAGAAAAAAAAGAAAATCACGACTATTCTCATTTCACAAGTTACTTCCCTGATCTATTACATAATCAAAGAACTATTCAGTATATTGATATAAATGGTGAGTGTACAATTTAAATCCTAACGAATTTTTCCTAGGGCAGTTACAATATGGCGGTTAGAGGGGAGTTTTTGACGTGGCGTTCTTTCAGCATTTCTGTACACGCCGTAAGGGCTAGTGATGTAAGACTCGCGAGTCAATCGTTCAAATCGAACGATTCCTTTCGCTGAATCGGGTGTATCGAGTCATTGTTTTCATTAACTCGTTCACTTAGTATTAGTTTATATTCTAACATTATTTTTCGGTTGAGACTCGAGAGTGGTATGTGCACTGCTCATATCACTGCCTGGCATGAGGACACACCACCACTCATACCACACCATCACTGGCTGTTCACTGACCAAGTGACCAGACCTTCAGCTCGTGGCAGGCTGCGGGTTTCAGCCTCGAGTTATGGACACGAGTGTCACGAGTGACTTATAACTTTAAAACTCGACTGACTCAGGCCGCTCCGGGCAAATGTGGCGGGGCCCGATCCTGCTCACCACTCACGAGTTTGAAATACCCGGTCACGGTATAAGTATTGTTCAGTGTTCACACCACTGCTTGGTATGAACAGTAGTGTGAGCACACATCACCACTCATAGCACAGGACCACTTGCAGGCAGCGTGTTCCAGCCTCGATTATTGAGTGTGAACAAGATTTCGTAGAACTCGAATTACATGACTCAGGCCACCCCGGACAGATGCGGTGGGGCCCGGCCAAGGCCCAGCTCACCGAGTCACTGGTGACTCACGAATTGGGAAGGATTTTAAATAACAGGTCGCTGTGTTTTTCATTTCTGTTTTATTCTAGCATTAAAGGTCCGTGAACTTTTTTTTTTAAATGCTAATTTGTAAAGAGAGTATATTATGAAATGTATGGAGAGTGAAAGATTGAAATTGAGGTGTGAGGGATTAGTGGTAGGGGGAGAGACCAAGAATGAGGTGGAGAGATGGAGTGAGGAGGAATATGAGGGCGAGTGGGTCTGAGTGGGAGGAAGGTCATGTCTGGCGGGAGAAAGGTTGGTTTCGAGACGATTCAGTCTTGGTAACCCCATCGAGGATAATGGCGTCGGCCAATAGATAGAAAGATAGAATTTAACTGCCACAGTTTAATGGATTATGTTTATTTTTGCTCTAAATATGTCATTTATTCAATTTGTTTAACGGAATAGTTTTTTTTTTTTTTTTTTTAATTATGTAATATAGGTGTTTCATTCTATACCCCGAAAATTAAAATTTTCTTGCATCAGGTCCATAGTTAAACGCTAGTCAATAATGAATAGGAGGGAGTTGGCAACATTCAATGATTAACCGAGTGTTGAGAGAGCGAGCTACGCTCTCTCACCCAACACCGACTTGCTCGGCTAGTCGGCTGGCAGAAGTAACGGTTGCTGCAGCCAGGCTACTGACTTGGTGAATCGAGTGACTCAACTACCCGATTCTCTTCGGTGAGTGACTCATAAAAACTTGAGTCACCAAAGTGAATCGAGTTTTCCATCTCTAGTAAGGGCAAACTTGAGAGTCATTCACATTACAACTTAGGCCACAACGGCACACATAATATCTCTGAACTTTTACAACGCGAGTATGAACAAGGGGTGGCAGGGAAGAAAGCAGAGTAATGAAACTCACCTGTACACGGCGTAAGGGCAAATTTGAGAGTGTCTGGGCTCTGGAGCTGGCTGATACCCCCCTGCGGCCCTGCCACGTTACACTAAGGGATTTGGATGACGTGTAGGGTACTTTTGCTTCACCCCCATAGGAGGGCCACAACTCTAAACTTCTGATTCTGAACGGATATAAATATTAATTTTCTTTACTCTCAATCTGACAGGGAAAATTTAGTTATTCTAATTATCTTACACAAAGAGTCGTAAATTGAATCAACAGCGGTCGCTAGCATCCTCTCGGCGGAGGAATACATTACCCAACTATTACGTCATGTCCTCGGGCACTAGCTAACTGACACTTTTAACGGCTTTCCCTCCTCTATATGATATTATTTCTTCTATAAGCATGTTAATCGACAACATTATGATTTTACTATGATTACATCAGACCTGATTTAATAGAAAATGAGTACAGACGATACGCCACTGAAATAACCCCCGTATGCTCCCAGAAAAATTCACCTACAACATGTACAAATATTCTTAAGGACTAGCACAGCATAAATGAGATTTATGATCCTACAGCTACAGAAATAATAATAAAAAGAACATGTATCAACTACTAGGTACAAGCATGGTTCTATACCTTAAGCCTAGAATGGATCAGAGTAAATACAAATGTATAGCTTACGTACTAAAGCCTTAACTTACATGATTTTCAAATATGTATAACTTACGTGCTAAAGTCTTAACTTACATGACTCTCCCATGTTTTGACTCCTGTGGCATTACATGTGAGCTAGTTGGTGGAGGGAGGGACAGGGTCAGTGGGGTGGCTGTGAGGGTGGGTAGGATGAATGGGTAGGGATGGTGGGTTGAGAGAGTGGTTAGGTCGGACTGAGGGTGGGTGAGTGGACGAGGTTGATTGGATAGGTGGGTCTGTGAGTGGGTGGGTACGTCAATGGGTGGGTGAGGTGGGATGAATTGGATTGGTTGTTGTGCGCTTGGACAAGCAAGGTGGGAGGGAAGCCAAGGTGGATGGGAGAGTGGGCAGTGGGGAAATAGGTTAACTGGGTGAGGAGGCCCATGACAGGAACTCGTTATATGGTAAATATGATTATGGTGAATGTGTCCCTGCGAAGACTGACCCAAACAGACTCATGTCCAAGGGGTAAAAACAGGTCCAAACGAGAAAACAGGTCCATGTCCGGGATTTGATTGTGATAAATGGCGAGAACATATATTTATATGGGAATATAGGTATATGGGGAATATATGACCATTGGATAAGAGCGCCACAAGAGAAACTAGGTCCAAAATGAAAAAGACCCATGGTTAAAATGTCCATTAAAAAATACGTTCATGGGAAAATGTTTCGAGGAAAAATAGGTCCATAAGGATAAATGTTCTTGGGAGAAAATAGGTCCATGACGGAAAGTTTGTCAGCGAGGGAAGAGGTCCTTGAGGTAAAAAGTGGGTGGGGGTTGCCACCTAGGAATTCTCACCGGAGACGGTTTGACGTGATAGTTTGAATGAAGCAATCGTCGGCCACGATTATTCCTTCCGGACAACTATGAAGGCAACCTCACTAAACAAATTTGTCGCCTGAAACGCGTATGTAGATCCCATAGTATCATAATAGTAAACTAGAGTAGCTTGTCCGATTAATTATAAAGGCTTTTATTCTGATCGTATGCTGTAAACATTATGATCGAACAGACTAAATGCTAGCTAGATTCGCCTGGTGCGAAAACACTAAGGATATAATATGGCGAAGTAAGGTCGGCGATGCGCATACAGGGTACGAAAATTAATGTAATTACGATCAATAGCAACTGCGTGTGTGTGTGTGTGTGTGTGTGTGTGTGTGTGTGTGTGTGTGTGGAAGGACTGTTTTCTACTGAATATATCATCTAATTGATTTTATGCTGCAGAAACCTATATTTTACATGATTTTCATCGGTGACCTAATATTCTATGGTTGGATGGTAAATATGCCTAAAGTTTGTTTTATCTTACATATCGAAATACTACCATCTCTGTGCTAGCAAACAGTCATCTGCACGCATGCTACGTAGCACTGCAGAATGGGTAAGAATATACATATCTTGTGACCTGTTACAGCCTGCTACACCGCCCAACAGTAAGCGATAATGTTGACGGGAGACTGGACATCCTGACGACATACTGGATACTGGGAGAGGGAGTGGGGGGTTGAGGGCAAGTGAAGGAGAATCGACTGAGTTATTAATATTATTCTCAGCAATTACTCATCCATTATAGACAAGTCTGTCAATGTTAATGGCATAAACGACAGCATACGCGGACTAAAATTACTTACACTCAGCATACTGTCACGGATAATAACAAAATGATGGGGTAGACACAGGAATTGACGAGGGGAGAAGAAATATATAAGAATATCTCCCACCGTGGTGTAGTAATTATTTGCATTAAAAAGTCCATAGGCTTATGTTCTCATTCCTATTCAGGTGTTTTATAAGAATATCTCCCACGGTGGTGTAGTAATTATTTGCATTAAAAAGTCCATAGGCTTATGTTCTCATTCCTATTCTGGTGTTTTATAAGAATATCTCCCACGGTGGTGTAGTAATTATTTGCATTAAAAAGTCCATAGGCTTATGTGTCTCATTCCTATTCAGGTGTTTATGTTCAGCTATAACCTATCACTGATTCATTTAAATTTGCTGAATTAAGTAACAAGAAAATAGACCCTGAGAGTGCCACAGCCGTGCCCACCTATTGGTTTAAGGTCTAAACATTTTACTTAACTGTGTGATCTTGCCCTTTGATCAGATACTTTCAAATATGGAATGTTTCATTTTTTTCTGATCTTTAACCCGTCCAGTAAACTTGGATCAGATAAGAAAAAGCGTTTGAACTGATCTTGTCCTAAGACACTGACCTTTGATCTATCCCTGTGACCTTGAATTTACTTAGTTGTTTTTGAAATCGAATTCCTATATCCCTGTCTCATTTTATATCATTCCACAAAGTTTTGCTTATCCCAGAAAAAAAAAAAAAATGTTGATCTTGCAATATGGCCTTGACCTCTCATCCATTGTTTTATGAAGCCACGAATCAATCCCTTGGCTAATCCTCAACCATTCCAATAAGCCTGCTTCAAATTAAATCATAACTGTCATAATTATTTTGTTCATACATACAGACATGAGCTGAAATTTTATCTTGCCCAGTGACCTCGACCCATTGAGCTCTATAGAATGGAGGGGCTATCCCCGCCTCCAGCGTGTGTCTTTGGCCGCCATATTGAAATACCCTAGTTCAACGAATTTATGGGGTACATTTAGCCAGATTATAAAACAACGCCATAGGTTGCTGCAGTGCAGAGCTTACCCTTTTTGGTAATAAGGCAGAGAAAGGTAATGACAGAAAGGGAAAAAATAGTGTGGTATTAACGTTAAAGTGATAGTAATGTTGAAGCAGTTTTACGTCGAAGTAATGGTGCTGAATTGGTGTGGGAAGTCCTCACCCATGCCATGAAACCGAATGTCCAAATTGATAAAGGCCGGAAGAAACATGGAAATATCTACAAGAGAGTGTGAACAGAAGAGAAGCCGACATGGAGAGAAAGACTGGAGATAAATGGGCCGCCTTTAGTAGCCTCATACATGCAGGGATCCTCGGGAAGAATCTTCCCGCTCCTTCCCTGGGGGCAGTAATCTTATAAAATTGGCAGTAAGATATATTTCTTGCTTGTGAAATGTAATGTCACCTCTCTTCGATGAATTCCTGTGCCCATTTTTGCATCCGTAAGCTGCACAGTGGACCATGGCACTATTTTTTCCGGATTATCGGGTGCATTAAAAAACCTACTGAGCAGCGCAGTACAAAAACTGCGGACATCAGGCGTGGTGTAACCAGCGCCTCTCTGGCGGCGGACACACAAATTATGCGGTATTACTCATAGAGAGCCCCTGTGTACTACAGAGCTCAGTGCCTCGACCATAGATTCATTGTCCTCAAAATGGAACCTATTCTTCTTGTCTTATCGTCAATCCTTCCACAAGTCTGTTTTTGATCGGATAAAAATTACCTTACAAGGTAACACATTGAAATAACTTATCACATCTTTATAGTTTTCAAAAGAACAAATCAACCCTTGGTTGATCCTCATCCATGAAGCTGAGTATGGATGATATTAGATAAACTCTTTATTCTGTTCACAGACAAACAAACATCATGTCGAACAAAACATAAGAACTACTCTCAGATTTCGAGTTTAGGTAATTATAAAAAAAATATTGTAAAGTAACAGTGTGATAGTAGATGAGCCCCTGAGACTAAGTGCTCGAAAGAGTATTTGTATTAGGGAAAGTGTGTGAGACGAGAGGAAGTGGTGGTAGTAAGAGTGTCCGCAAGGATGTAAAAATGTGAATAGGATGATTGTGTGTGAAGGAAGAAGAGAGTCAAGACGAAAAATACAATGCTAGAGAAGGCCAGCTTGTGGAGATAGAGTCACCGAGAAGTTAACTGAAAATGGCAAGGCTGTACAATGTGTAGCAGCATACTGTGTGTGAAGGATGAGTTAGGTAAGGGAGGAAGTGTGTGAAAAATGTGGAGAGAGAGAGAGAGAGAGAGAGAGAGAGAGACAGACAGACAGACAGACAGAGACAGAGACAGACAGACAGACAGAGACATACAGACATACAGACAGAGATGTGGGGGAGAAGGGGACGAAGAAAGTGAGAGGGGGAAAAGGAAGATGAAAGGACATATAAGGAGGGAGGAATGAATGACGAGTTGAAATGAACGGAGGTGAGAGGTAAGAAGACCGGATGGAAAGAGAGAGAGAGAGAGAGAGACAGACAGACAGAGAGAGAGAGAGAGAGCAGGGAGAGGAGGTGAACAGAGGTAATGGAAGGTAGAATAAAACTGGGAAAGTAAAAAAAGAGAAAGAACAAGCAGGAGGGAAGAGAACAGATAGATGCTGGCAAGTGGAGGGATAGATAAATTTTAATATGACAGGAGGAACCACTCCTACTAAATAAGTTAAAGGGAATCGTTCTATTCTGACCCAAACACTAATTAACACATATTGCGTGTTATTCATATCATTTTTCCCATCTAACATTTTTATTGAGCTTTTGAGAGGACAGCTAAACAGGCGAGGTCAGACACAGACTTCATTTACTCGTTCAGTACATGAGATCCTTTCTAAGCTGAATAAATTAATTGAACTATGGTGGTACCAATCTTAAGTGGCGGTTTGGGTGGGGCACGAACCTCTGTACAGTGTTGCCACGTGTTCCATACCCGCTAAGTGAACGGCTCAGATATATGTAATAGGCATCACAATAAGATAAACACATAAGAATATAATGGTAACGTGTGTATTATAATATATGAAAGAACAGTAAACCGATTATGCGTAAAATATTTATACGGCAATACAGGAACGTGGCATAATTATTTTACAGTGATGCTTAAAAAACAAGTAGTCACTTTTATTGGCTGTTACCGTATTTCTGGGGTTGGTAATAATGTCAAAATTATGATTATAAGATAATATGCAGGATTATAAGCAAAAATAGGCCAGTTTCTTAGTAAAAAAAATATATACATTAAACCCTCGTGAGCGGCAACACTCACACACACCCAGTCCGACCTGGTCATCTGTGAGGGATAGAGGAATAGGCCTGTTTGGGGACACTTCTTAAAAAAAACGCGCCAAGACTTTAACCTCCTGGATGGTGTGGAAATAAAGTCAAATTTACAATATGTACGTTATAACGTAAAAGAAAATAACCAAAATGTATCCTAAAATACCACAGACGAGAGAGAGAGAGAGAGAGAGAGAGAGAGAGAGAGAGAGAGAGGGGGGGGGAAGGCAGACCAGGGGCAGTGTTGAGTGCAGCTTAGTGAGAGATGGAGGAAGGGAGGGAAGGAAGGAGGGAGAGAGTGATTGAATGAAAACAAATCATGGCGCCACAACAACGAGGTCATCTGGCGCCATATGTAAAACAATAATATTTTTAAACATAATTAGATATAATAAAAACAAAATAAAGAAATGAAAGCACAAGTTTATAAGTCACTCATAAAGAAATGAAAACACAAGTTTATAAGTCACTCATAAAAGAAACAAAATTCCCAAGGGTGACGCACATCTCCCCAAGGAGAGAGAGAGAGAGAGAGAGAGAGAAGGCAGGCCAGGGGCAGTGTTGAGTGCATTGTCAAGCTGAGGGAAAGATGAAGGAAGGGAAGGAAGGAGGGCGAGAATGATTGAATGAAAAGGCGCCGTAACACCAAGGTCATCTGGCGCCATATGTAAAACAATAATATAATAAAAAACAAAATAAAGAAATGAAAGCACAAGTTTATAAGACATAAAAGAAACAAAATTCCCTAGGGTGATGCACATCCCCCAAGGAAAGAGAGAGAGAGAGAGAGAGAGAGAGAGAGAGAGAGAGAGAGAGAGAGAGGCATCGCGAGTATGGAAAACGTGGCAACACTGTACAGAGGTTCGTGCCCCACCCAAACCGCCACTTTAGAATGGTACGACCTTAGGGATGCTACATATATTTCTCCTTAACCCGTTCGATAACAAAAAAAAAAAAAAAAAAGGGCTAAATGTAACTGACAATTGGAGGAATCACATAAAACCACCATTTGTCAGGAAGTATAAATAATAAGACCGTAATCACATCAATCCAGTAACCTATTTTACTGATTTACTCTTGTCGACTGACCTGCTCGATCAGACAGACCAATGATAGGCAACATCTCTTGTCACCTTTATGGAAATTGTATTTAGCTCTAGGTAAGAAGTCAGGTAGCGATTGGGTTAATGGAGAATGCCTTTTACCTTATCACTAGAAATTGTCTTTAAATCTCAATAAAATCGCTTGGAGGCATCAAGTGAAAACAGTCCCTGGACTGAGCGAGCTAAATGCAAAAAGGAAAACCAATTTCAAAATGCTTTTGACACACCTCTGTTCACGTGAGGCTGGGAGAGCAAATCGACGTTAGTGTCAGAATAATTGTGAAAGAGTACGTGTAAGTCGAAAAGTGCAAAGTGATGTAGTTAGCTTAATGAGAGGGTGTGATAATGAGTGTTGTTGAGCAAAGAGTTTTTAAAAAAATGAATGAGAGTGAAACATTTTAAAAGTGCTTAAGGGAATGGGACTTATGTCAATGACTGAACGTAAATGACACTTAATATGCGAGTGTGAGAATAAGGAAAGAAATTAAAGTTCGGATGAATGGCTGATTGGAGGAAGAAGGGAAGGAATATGCGTCTGAGAACACTGGTGTGAGAAAAGGTGAATATGAGTGAGGAGTGATGATTTGTAAGTAAAGGAATGAGTGAATGAGAAAGAATAGGCGTGAAAGAAACAAGTATGAGTGAGAGCAAGGGTGTGAAACTGGTTGAGAATATATATATATATATATATATATATATATATATATATATATATATATATATATATATATATATATATATGTATATATATATATATATATATATATATATATATATATATATATATATATATATATATATTATGCAAGGAAGAAGGAATCAAAGGCCATGAGCCCGCAGTAACAGTTCCCTCCAAGAGAAAAACAAAATACAATAGAGAGCCAAATTCAAGATCCGATCATTTTGAGATGCCTGGACACACTGCGTTTGAAAGACTGGAGATCATGGGCAGCAGGAAGTACAGACAGAGGGAGACAGTTCCAGAGCTGACCTGTTCCATAATTGAAAGACTGGGAGTAAAGGTTAACTCTTGCATTAGAGAGTTGGACAGATAAGGGATGAGAGGTTGCTGCCAGACGGGTGCTACGCGCCCGTCGTAGAGGTGGAGGAATGCAAGCAGACAGTTCAGAGGAGCAGTGACCATTAAAGTAGCGATAGAAAAGAGATAAAGATGCAACAGTGCGGTGAAGAGACAGAGGTTGAAGGGAGTCAGTAAGAGGAGGAGAGTTAATGAGACGAAAAGCCTTTGACTCCACCCTATTGAGAAGAGCTGTATGTGGGGAGCCTCCCCACACATGAGAATTGTACTCCACACAGGGGCGGATAAAACCCCTGTATAGAGTCAACAATTGTGCAGGGGTAAAGAAAGAGCGGAGTCGGCTTAGCACACCCAATCTCTTGGAAGCAGATTTTACGAGAGATGTAATAATTATGATCTTTCCAAGATAAGTCCCGAGTAAATGAAACCCCAAGCATGTTCAAGGATGATGCAGGATTAAGCTGAATATTATTAAACATTAGTGGGTATACCTGTGGAAGATTTTTTCGGGTTGATAGGTGTAAGAACTGAGTCTTAGATGCATTAAAAACAACCATATTATTTTTACCCCAGTCAGAGATACGAGCCAAGTCAGACATTAGGTGTGCCATAGCCTCATCCCTTGTTTGTTGAAGTAACTATTGAGATGGGCGTTGCGGGAACCGAATGGAAAGGTGAAGGGTGGAGTCATCAGCGTATGAGTGTATAGGGTTAGATGTACAGCTTAGAAGATCATTGATGAATAAAAGGAAGAGAGTTGGTGATAGGACAGAGCCCTGAGGAACACCGCTGTTGATAGATCTAGGAGAAGAACGATGGCTGTCTACAACAGCGGCTATAGAACGACCAGAAAGGAAGCTAGCGCTGAAGGCACAGATAGAAGGATAGAAACCGTAAGAGGGCAGTTTGGAAATTAAAGATTTATGCCAGACTCGATCGAAAGCCTTTGAGATGTCAAGTGCAATGGCAAAGCTTTCGCCAAAGTCCCGAAATGAGGATGACCAGGAGTCTGAAAGGTAGGTGAGAAGATCGCCAGTGGAGCGTCCCTGACGGAACCCATACTGACGATCGAAAAGAAGGTTGTGATAGGAATGATGCCTTAAAATTTTTCTATTGAGAATTGACTCGAAAACTTTTGAAATACAGGACGTTAAAGCAATTGGACGATAGTTGGAGGGTTGGGAGTGGTCACCCTTCTTTGGGACTGGCTGAATGAAAGCAAACTTCCAGCAAGAAGGAAAGTTACAAGTTGACAGACAAAGGCGAAAGAGTTTGCCTAGGCAGGGTGTAAGCACAGAAGCACAGTTCTTGAGAACAACAGGAGGGATCCCATTAGGCCCATATGCCTTGTTAGTACTGAGGCCAGTGATGGCAAAAATACATCAACTGAAGAAATTTTAATGTCAGCCATGAGGAAGTCAGAGGGGGGAAGTGATGGAGGAACAGCACCGGAATCGTCTAAGGTGGAATTGGAGGAGAAAATCTGTGCGAAGAGATCTGCTTTATCAGTAGAAGAAATAGCTACAGAACCATCAGAGTAGAAAAGAGGAGGGAAGGATGATGAGGTAAAGTTGTTAGAAAGATTTTTGGCAAGGTGCCAGAAGGAGCGGGAAGAATTCGAGTTGGAGAGTTGAGAGCATTTAGTATGGATGAAATTATTTTTAGTAGAGCGAAGAACAGACTTAGCACGATTCCGGGCAGAAACGTAAAGATGATGTGATTCAGGGGTGGGTTGGCTCCAGTACCTTTTGTAGGCCCTCTCCTTGTTGCGGACAGCATTAGAACAAGCATGATTAAACCAAGGCTTTCTTGCATTAGTCAAAGGATATGAGAAAGGAATGTATGGTTCCATGCCCGAGAGAATAACCTCCGTAATGTGCAAGGCACACTCAGATGGCTCCCGGCCATGGAAGCAATAATCATTCCAGGGAAAATCAAAGAAGTACTGCCTGAGGGCCTCCCAGTCCGCAGCTCCAAAATGCCACAGACGACGTTTCCCTGGAGGGTCCACAGGCCGTACCGGAGTGATAGGACAGGTTAAGGTAATAAGGTTGTGATCGGAGGAGCCCAACGGAGAGAAAAGATTAACAGAATAAGCAGAAGGATTAGTTGTGAGGAAGAGGTCAAGTATGTTGGAGCTCTCTCCAAGGCGGTCAGGGATACAGGTAGGGTGCTGTACAAGCTGCTCTAGGTCATTAAGGATAGAAAAGATGTAGGCTTGTTCACCAGGTGGATCCGTGAAAGGAGAGGAGAGCCAAAGGTGGTGGTGAACATTGAAATCTCCTAGAATGGAGATTTCAGAGAAAGGAGAAATGGATAGAATGTGTTCCATCGTAGAAGTAAGATAGTCAAAGAATTTTTTATAGTCAGTAGAATTAGGGGATAAGTAAACAGCACAGATATATTTAGTCAGAGAATGACAGGAAAGCCGAAGCCAGAGTGTAGAGAATTCAGAAGAATCGAGTTCAGGAACACGAGTGCAAGATAAGTCGTTGCGTATATATACACAACAGCCACCTTTGGCTTTGAAATGAGTATAGAGAAAGTTGGAGGATACAGAAAAGGGCTTGCTGTCAGTTGCCTCAGACAGCTGAGTCTCCGTTAGAAAAAGAAGGTGAGGTTTAGAGGAGGAGAGGTGGTGCTCAACAGAGCGGAAGTTAGAGGAAAGGCCGCGAATGTTAAAGAAATGAAGAAGAAGAGAGTCAGACAGTGGTTCCAGGCACCTCGAGTCGTCACCGGGAGAGGGGCGGATGGTGGGGGCATTTATGTTCCCCCCCCCCTGGGGACTCCGAGACTTGATGAAGGGACGCTATTTTTGTTGAATTTTGAATAGGAAGTGTAGTGTGTACTGTGCATGTAGTTTGGTGTAGATAGAGAAATTTGTACTGGAGAGCATGCTGGCCTACTCTCTGTGTAACTGAGACACTGAAAAAGTTCAGCAAAGGGGGATGGTCAGGAACTAGTCCTGAGGGCTGATGAAACGGGAGCTCCAGCACTCCCTGTCATCAGCTTTCCATCCACCTCGGGAGTACTGCCCTGCTCGACTGGTTCTACAGTCTACTCCTCTGGTGCTACAGTCTGCTCCTCTGATATGCTATTACAGTAAGTTAGGAAGTTGAAAAGAGGTGCGAGAGGGCATATGAGTGCAGGAGTGAGTGAGCGAGTGTGGTGTGACAAAATGTTAACAGGATAGCACTGAGTGCGAAGGTGATATTCCGTGATGGTGAGAATGAAAAGCTGTCATAGTGAGTGTGTGAGCGTAGGTGAAAATGAGTCAGTGTCAAACGTTTGTGAGATTAATGAGAGCAAGAATTTTGAGTGAGGGAGAAAATCCTGTGTGAGTGAGACACCGTAAATGTGTGACTGATATATAATGTGAGTCGCTTTATGAGAATTAGAGTGAAAATATGAATCTGTGAAAGTAAATGGGGAGGGAATTAGTGGACAAAAGTATAGGTGCGAGAATGTGACAGTGTGAATCACAGCAAGAAAGAGAAACAATGAATAAATATGTGTGGCTGAGCGAAATCTATATATATATATATATATATATATATATATATATATATATATATATATATATATATATATATATATATATATAAAGGGAGAGAGAGAGAGAGAGAAATGGCAAGCACTCACGTTAATCATTTTCTGTTTTGGACAATTTTCTGCCCCGTCATGTAACTGATAGTTGATTACACACACACACACACACACACACACACACACACACACACACACACACACACACACACACACACACACACGCACACTTCGAAGCTTCCTATACGGTTCGCAGGCAGATAAGTTTGTAAAAATTGTAAATGGTGATCGCTTGCAGCTGCTGTAAAGACGTCTCTTCTACAATGAATTGTCTAGCTTGTCAATGGGAGTTATATTACTACTATTATTACTACCACCACTGCTACTACTACTACTGCCAGTACTACTACTACTATTATTACTACTGCTGGTGCTACTACTATTACTACTGCTACTACTACTACTACAACAACAACAACAACAACAACAACAACAACAACAACAACAACTACTACTACTACTACTACTACTAATAATAATAATAATAATAATAATAATTTTGACTGGGGTGAATCACTGTGAGAATGTTGATCACTACATATTGAACGCTTCCGATAAAATAAAATTATGCCCTTTGCTGGGAGGAAGGACAAGGAAGAGAGATTTCATAACCATTCTATGTTTAAATTCCTTCTTAAGAAACAAATCCTCGTTAAGACATGATGCACCACAGGATAAGGAAGGCGGAGGAAAGGTCCCTCTGCTGAAAAATCTTCATCTATTTGGTTGTTGGTTCATCTCTTATATTCTATTCCAGCTATCACCAGATGATTTTATTCAGGTGAGTTTTAGTCGTAAGAGCCTGAATGTGCTACTAAGCTTCCATGAACAAGAAGGAAATTTTTGCCGGCATCCTTAGATGTAAGAAGCCTATATGAAAACAATTGACTACAGCTTCTATGAATTGCCAAACATCACTGATATCTAACATTTCAGCAATAGGATTCCAGTCACTAGTATCTACAACTGTCTTTCATTTATCACTCCACCCACAGTTACAACCAGATATAGTACTTATCTCGGAACACTTCCCTCCTTCTGCCACTCACTCACTGAGCTACTGTACTTTCGTGAAGAATGGGGTCAATGCCTTTTGGGGGGAATGTCAGGAAAGCGAAATTTTGCACAGGGAACTCTCCCCGAGCAGGTTTCAGGCAGGGTGGGGCCCAAGAGAGTTGGTCGCCCTCCAGGTGTTCTTGCCAAATCCGATAGACCTAAGAACATGACTTAATGCAAAATGGCAGAGTTTCATTTGTGCCAGGCTATAAGCATGGTGGGATCCCCGAAGGTCGCCTCACACTAGGGGGGTGGAGAGGTGTTGTCCTCAGTGTTCTTGGACAAAGTCGTTATGAACGGCCAAAGTTCTAAATCTATAATTTGATATTATTGACTATTGATAAGTGTTCTCTCCAGCCACGCTTAAGGAAGGGTGAAACCTTCCAGGGTCGTCCCTTTCGGGGGAGGGGGCTGCCCCCGTGGGTGACGGCAAAACCATGAGCTCAGCCGTAGTTTTTAAATTAAGAATACAAAATTTTCCACATTGGTAGAGGTTTACCCCAGCCACATTGTTGGCAGGGTGAGACTGCCGATGATCACCCCTCCCCCCCTCTCCGTGACGATGTATGACGGGAGGTGGCAAGCAACAGGAGTATGAAGGCCATAGTTTTTTATGTATTTATTTATTTGAACTAAGAACATGAAATTTTGCAAAATGATGCAAGTTTAGTTGGGTTCCGATTTTGGGAGAGTGAGACCTTAAAAGTCACCCACACAAAGGAGTGTGTGTGTGTGGGGGGGGGGCTTCTCCTGGGTCATGGCCGAAGTTTTTATGATCGGCAATCTTTTTCAGCTTGGGAAGATGAAACTTGGCAAACTGGAAGAAGTTCACCCATCCCATGTTTTAGGCAGGGTGAGAACCCTGTTTGCCACCCTTTCCCCCACAGGGAGAATTTGGCCATTGGGGGGGACAATGCTATAGAGTTTAGTAGGCAAACAAAATTTTGCACTGTGGTTAACCATCCATATCAGACTTTATATAGGGTGGAACCTCATGGGTTTGCACCTGTTTCTTCATAAGGAATTATTTCCGTCTTGTATAATTTGAGGGGTTGGGTGCGCCTATTAAAGGTGTCCTTCTCATGTTCAAATCGGTTTTCTAGTCGTTGGAAACTTTTTCATAACTTATCATAAATTTGTTTTTATTACTTTGTGGGTAAATTTCATTATAAGATGATCATTTGTACTAAATGCTTATCGTATCATAACGTTAATAACGAAATTTTTTATGTGGCCCAAGCACTATGCAAGATGTTTTCTTCTTGGGTTGAATAGCTTACAGAATGATGCGGTGAACTCTCTTACATGCTAAACACGTCTAATTGGTGAGCAAGGACAAACAAAACGCATGAACCATAATATGAAAGATATTGCCTTGCCAATTTTTTTTTTTTTTTTTTAAGTATTTTATTAGCATCACGCTGCTGAGCTAAATCAGAGATGCCAAATCACTATTGTTATGTTTCTCTCTCTCTCTCTCTCTCTCTCTCTCTCTCTCTCTCTCTAAGTTCAAGATACCACAACAATAAGAGTTAATCATGATTTAATATTGGGGGCTGTTGCAATTTAAAAGTTTCATTCACATTAATATCTTACGTTAAGTAAAATTACAGGAATTTAGGCTGGGGTTGAGTGGAATCATAGATGACACGTGCTCCCCTTGTGTACAGTAAGAGGCCCACACAACATGCGAGTGACCCATATGATGGAGCACTGCACAACACATGCCGCATTATGACACAGACTCATCATCAACGGTGTAGGCAACCTATGGGACGGCCCAGTAGAAGCACTTGCTTGCCTACATTCGACGAGCCTGCTGGTCCAGTCACGATAGGAGCTGAGCAACAGAGTTGCCGTGAATTCACCATATCTGTGACGTCATTATTCCACACGGTCTCGTTTAGTGACCAGGATGACAGAGAATGTGTTGTTGGTACAATTAACATAATATTTAGTATACTATGATTACTTGTAGAAAGGGTGTTAATAATGAGGCCAGACCTATTAAGATTTAAGTGTAAGGACATCAGACGATTAAGACAGTTAATAATACAGCAAATGGTGATTAATAACCAACAAAGAGACAAGTAAGTTTATCCACACCCAAGTTTTCTAGCTGATCGACTGTACATGAATCACAACATTGTTTCGGTAGTTCATTACTATTACAAAGGAAGTGTGGACTGCTAATGTATGTGCCTTGTAAATAACTGTTAAGTAATTTTTTCGATAAGATGTAATGATATCGCCAGGTGGGTGCAGGCAGACTGTCCCACGACGTACGGAGAGAGAGAGGTGTAATCTCAGAGGGTGTGTGACCCATGTTGCCTTGCCATACTTGCTGACAAATGTACCGCTTCAGGCCAATGTAAGACAACACTACTGTGTACCAGTGAAGAATATGTAGAAAATATATGTACAACAAAAGGTAGTGAAGATCTGAAACAGAGAAAGAGTGTAGTTGTTGTGATGGTGGTGGAGGGTGTTGTGGCCATCACTCAGCGACCCGCTGATAAGGCGATGCTATGTCATCTCCTTCGGCCAGGGCTGGTACTGTTATTTTCACTGTATTCGTTTACTTCTCTAATACTATCCCTTACTCGTGTGTGTAATATATCTTACGAATGCCTCTATATTTCAAAACATATAGTGTAACTGACATTTATCAAAGGGCATGTGAATACCAAGGTTGGAACAATTACCCTTTACAGTTACTTTCATTCTTTCAATATTAGGATTATAACTGCAAATACATTTTGGAATAGCAATTACATTACAATTACTAGAAAACAAAATCAATTATAATTACAATTGTAATTACGAATTCCCGAATTTGAACCAAAAAATTCGTTTTGGTTAAGAAAAACACTAATTTTGCATTGTAAGGCCGCCCTTTATTTACAGACAGTGGCGCAGACTAATTTGAAAACAAAATTTAAAATTTCATTTTTGTAGAAGTTGCAGATAGTAACTAAGAAGCTGGTAGTCTTTCAAACAATTCACCATTGCACTTAATAACACTGAATGGAAAGCAGTGATACTAAATTGAGTTCTGTTTGCAGTGAAATAATTTTCGGCAATGCTGAAAAGTCTCTCTGATGGAGCAGATGTGGCACTACACCCAATTACCTCTTTTGCAAGGTTCTTCGGTGGATGCAAAGCTTGTGACACTTCTTCCAGTAGCTACTGTATAGCACTGGATCACTGGAAAATGGTAGAGTTCCTTCTTCTACATATTGCATCAACAAAAGACTCACTGACACTGTGCTTCCTCTGATCCCCGTTAATTTTGGAGCTTTCATGAACATTTTGGTATGAACGAGAACAATGTGGGTCTTTTTGATTCCGGTAATCTTCTGCTAGGTCATCCTTGTTACACTCTTTATCCACTGTTGGCCCCTTGTGAACCATCTCCAATTCTTCAAGCATTTTCTTGACATATCCCAGCACTTGTTCCTTCTGTTCTTGTATTGAAAGCCAGTCCAGTTTGAACCTAGGATCCAAAAAAGCCACCACTTGAACATCTCTCATTTCCAAGTAAGGATCCAATCTTTTCTTCACAGAGTCCAATAGCACTTCAGCCAGTTGTTCACAGTATTGTAATTTGGTATTATGAATTAGATTCTCCAATGAGTGTTCAAGTCCCTGAATCACTGGTCCAATAGCAGTTATGGTCAACTTCTTCTGTCCCTCGTGAAAAGGTTCGAGGACAATCACAAGGACTTTTAAGGCAGAAATCCCAACTGGCATGATTTTTCTTACTCCTCTGCTTTCTCTGGGATAGAAGATCAATTGCATTATTCACCTGTACAGGGTTCTTGAGTATAGATTTCACCATTTTCAATTGTGAATTCCATCTTGTCACATTTTGTGTCTGGACAGCAATCCCTTTAGACTGAAGTTACGGAGCAGCCACTGTTGATTTCCTAATGAGTTGATTAAGGATGTAATTTTCTGAAGTGCTGATGTGAGTAGTGATTTATTTTACAACTAGGTGAGTAAACCCATCTCTCACACTCAGTTGCTGAGTATGTGCAAATCCTCCCATTCTTTGAGGAAGGAGTCAGAACATTTTCTAAGCAAATATCCTCATTAATGATGTTGGGGTCGCATGAATTTCCAACCTCCTCTTCTTCCTGATCTATGTAGAAACTTGACAAGGAAATGTCAAATGCTTTCACCACTGAGATGCATTATCAGCTACAACTTTCTTTACTTTCCCTTGAATACTGAACCGATTGACAATTTCTTCATTGACAGATGCAGTGTCAAATGCTGGGTATTGGCCTTCAAAATTATCACAGCCCCGCTCAGCTGGATCAGGTCCCATGAGAGAACAGGTGTTCAGGACAAAGGCAGGAGAAATGTCAAAATGCAGCTTAGGTGGTTTAATCCTGGGGCATTTTAATCCCATATTGACAGCTTGGTATGGGGTTAACTTACCAGTACCACTTTCCTCCTCTTTCACAATTACAGTTAAATTACAATTAACATCACATAATTACAATTACAATTAATTACTTCACTTTTATTTTCAATTACAATTACAATATTTCTGTAATTAATTACATTTCAATTAAATTATAATTACAATTACTCCAACCCTAATGGCTACACCTAAATGTATAAACCACAGTGTGGCCACACCCACAAATGTTCAATCACTAACTGTATGTAACTGTATTGGCTGAAGAAGGTGTGTGGCAAGAGCCACCACTTTCTTTTGTTGTAAAAGCATTCTGTACCTTTTACAGCAATAAATATTTCAATTCAATTCATGTTTTATATAACACCATTATAGACAAACGCTAAATATTCATTAGTTTAACAGTGAAGAGTATGAATAACAATACATGTTAATGCCTCCCATCTATGACAATATCCCCATTGTTCCTAAAAAATAACATGAACGAACAGTGTGTGGAATGACGTCCGCCTGTCCACGACTATGTTCATCGTTCATTTGTTTTTTCACATTAGCAGACGATATTCCACAAAACGGCAACACTGGCAACAATTAAAAAACAAACAACAACAACTGCAGTGTACGATGAAAACTGAAAAGCATTATACATCGTGAAAGCCACGACTCACCACTAATTACTGAGGCAGTTACATACGTATTAATCGAGTTACGACGTAAGCACACACATTAATCACAACTCAATACTGTTGTCGCATCTACTGTATCGAGTTCAAAGGTCCCAAACCGTACCTTATGTTGACTTCGTGTTTTTTTTTTTTTTTTTTTCAGATTAAGAGAGAGTAAAGTATGATTTCAATTCCCCTTTTCCTACTAAAATTCCGTAAACTATTCCATGTGTTTCATAGTACTTTGTCACTTTTTTACGGCACACCCAACAGTATATGTTTGATCCTAAAGATAAATCCGATTACTGAGCGTGAAATTCTGACGTAAAAAAATTGACTGCATGGCTTAAAGGCCCTGATGCAGTCGATATGGGCCATCACTAAACTCTCCTATTCCCTTCTGTCCCTTTCCCTCCTATACCTTGCTTGTTGAGTTGGAGAAGGCCTTTGAAAGAGTCCCTGGGAAGGTGGTGATGTGGGCAATGAGAAAGACTGGGATTGCACTCAGGTTAGAGTGAATGGAGGTCTAAGTGATGAGTTTTCGGTGAATGTTGGGGTGCATCAGCGGTCAGTCTTGAGCCCCTTACTGTTTGTCATGGTGCTTGAAGCTTTCAGAGTGACTTCAGAAATAGACTCCCATGGGAAATGTTGTATACTGATGACTTGGTGTTGACTGCAGAGAATGAAAGCGAGGCAGAAGAAAGATTTAGGTAGTGGAGAGACTGAATGGGGTAAAAGGGGTTAAGAGTAAATGAAGATAAAAGTGATAATTTAGGGCTGGTGACGGTACCGTCAAAGCAGAGGGCTTGAGGCCACGTGAAGTTTTTAGCATGGGAGTGGGCAGTAAATACATCTTGTGCAGAATTTTTGATAACTAGTGTGCATAAAAGATGTAATAGTATAAGAAGCAGGTTGCAAAAATGTGGTGATTTCTTGTGTGTGGCGTATTGGGGAGAGCATGAAGATACTGACATGCGAAAAGGAACTGATCTTACTGGAGAGTTTCTTGATTGTGTGGACGGGTTTTGTTATTTGTGGGAACTATCATGAACTGGGGGTGGGGCTGGAACTAGCTAAGTGGCTAGGGTAAGGAGTGACTGGATTAAGTTCATGGGGATGTTGCCGCTCCTAACCGTAAGAGGTCTCTCCCTTCGTTGTAAATAATCTTTGTATGCGGCATGTGTTAGCAGTGTAATGCTGTATGGTTGTGAGAACTAGACAGGAAAGGAAGAGGATATTCGTAGGCTCAAACATACAGAAAAGATAAGGATTGGATGGGTGAGTAGTGCGTCCTTGAAAGTGAGGCCAGGGGTTGGTGGGGGAAAGGATTGCGATTGAAAGGGCGAGAGGAAGGAGGGAACTTAAATGTATTGGTGTTGTGATGAGGGGGTTAGAATGGGGTAGTCTGGGCATACTGAGAGGATGAAAGATGACAGTTGGGTACGGGAGGTGAGGGGTATGAACGTCGTGGGTAGGTCTGGGAGAGGCAGACCAAAAAAGACCTGGGACGAGGTCGTAGAGTGTGACCCTAGAGCCGCCATTAGATGACAAAAGCTGACACATGCAAGCATGTGGAGGCTTATATACACGATACAATACGATACGTCCGTCTGCCTCCCCCCTCCCCCTTTCCACCCTATTCTACTGTCTGAGTGACGCGTATTTCTAGCCTTACTGCCTTTGGCCTTTTCTTCTTTCAAGTGTTCCTCCCGATTTATTTGGCGTTTTCACTAACTCCATCTTCCCACTAACTGTCCTACTATGTGTGTGTGTGTGTGTGTGTGTGTGTGTGTGTGTGTGTGTGTACTGTATGGTGATAAAGAAATCACCAATAAAATAAGTACATTTGATGATACAACAGAGATAATACAGTTGAATAACTCGACACGTGTATGGAGCATTAAATTTTTGAGTAACCTTGTTATACGTGTAATATAAACTGGGACCAGAACTAAATTTACATACCCATTAATCTGGTTACGTTAGCATGCGAAGACCTTGATCACCAGGCAGCTGCTCTCCAGGTTGCTTGACCGTTTGCATCATCTTTAGTTAATCCCCTTTCATGAGGCCTCTACTAAGGGACGTGCCCAATAGTTAATGGACGTGCCACTTGGCAATCTACTTGCAACAATCCTCCTCACCCACTGAACCTCTTCGATTCTTGCCACATACCCGAACTATTTCAGTAGTTCAGAGCACATCACAGCACTGAAGACATTTTATAGCAATCTTTCTTGTCTGCTCTCACACTGTCGATGTTCCCTTGGTCACAGATACACTCTTTCACTCACAAACACATCATTTGTACTACTACAAAATGTGTCGTCATGGCCTTCTCATCTTACACTCCCGAGCCTTGCACATCTATAACCGTGAGTGAAACCACAGGCGTTGGAGATTTAGTTTTCTAGTTAGAAAATATCGTGTTTATGGGTGAAAGGATCAGCTAGCCTTTAGAACTTGAAAAAAAAAAAAAAAAAAAAAAATGATCACCCATATGAAGCGGGTGCAAACCCGGTGGGGGATTATAATATTTATACTTACCAAACTGTTTCCTCAGTGCTGCACTATCTAACACGTTCGTCTCTGGGGCATTAAGTCTTTCTTCACTTCAAACTGTTCTCTTGTACCTTAGACAGAGTAGGAAAGAAGCGTATCTATTTTTAGATACAAGGTGTTTCTGTCATCATTTCCTCCACAACTTTCCCTCTTCTTTTACCGGATAGGTTTCACTGCCAAACAAAAGTCAGACTTCTCAACCAGGCAGTGCATACGTTCCCCTCTGTGTGAAATGAGAGTTCTCTCATTGTCATCAGAGGTAAAAGTTCTTTGAACTTCTTTCGACCACTCCTGATTTTAGCAATAGAGTACTTCTGCTCCATCTCCATCGCAGATCTTTTCATTCAACTGCAAAATGGCTTTACACAATCCAGGGAAACACCATCGAAGTTGACATGAGCCATCTAAATAAGATATTGCCTTTTTTTTTTATGCATAGGCCTATACCGCATCGAAATAATATTTATTTTATAGTATGTAAATGTGCAACACTTGACATACTTACACCTTTGGGGAACACTAAATGATAAATAAATGACACAGAAACCAATAAATCAGAGTGAAAGTTAAGCATGAGTCATGAAAAGCAAATATGACAACATAGAGAGCAAAGTATTAGTGAACTAAATATTTCAAACAGTCCTAGGATGTTTTTATGAAAGTACGAATGACACACAGTCCAAAGTTATATTCCATCTTTACAGCGATTTGTTAAGGCCACGCTGAAGTGTAGTTATCAGTATTTGTGACCGTAGCAAAGAATTGACGTAAGTTTTTCGGAAAATGTTGAGCGACAGTTGACTACAAAATGTTACATACAAAGGGCCTTTAACATAATGAATTACTAAAACAAATAATAAATAATGAGAAACTCGCTAGAACGGAGTAGATTAAAGATCTATCCAACTGAGGTATACAAGTGGCTAGAAAGGTTAAATATTGGAGGTATAAAGATAGTGATAATAGTTGATGGTGCCAAAACTGCCTGTACTCTCCAGCGAATAAAGCTGTCTGGCGTTAACTGGAAAAGATGCCAGAATTAGCTCGACCATGGGGGAGTTATTAACGTCTCATACCGACCAGACATAACACAGCATTTCCTGAGGGGAAGGGAAGGAATTGGTTAGGAAATAGGGCAGCGGATGAGTAGAAAATGTTATCCAGTTACATCGTCTGTTTTTAGCGATAGAGATATTAGTAGCTGCCTGGATAGGTATTTGGCTGGAAAGGCTTATGGGTAAGACACATTCCAGTCACAAAAACACGCAGATTAACACTGACGAACAAAGTAGATGCGATAACATGTCTAGGTCTGGTCCAGTACGTGTTTTGGGACGTGAGGTGCTTCACTTTCGTAAAATTTGCTATTTTAGCGTAGCCTTGTCTCTTCACATCATACAGAACGCCAAAGATCATTTAACCAGTCGCCATTAACCATAAAGACCCGAAACTCCCGCATCTCGCACTTTTTTCTTATTCTTTCTGGTTCACGTACCCAAAACATACGTACCTTTCGTTCTGTTGTATGAAACTTTATCAGCTTTACTACAATGCATCCTGTTCCCTCTCGCCTTTTCCCGACAGTCGGAGAGAGAGAGAGAGAGAGAGAGAGAGAGAGAGAGAGAGAGAGAGAGAGAGAGAGTGGGCATAAATATGTTTATCACATTTTCATAGTCTGTTGCTGCATCGCTGGAAAGGGAAGCTTTAGAAAGGGCTCGTTATTGCAGATGGGGATAATTTCAAAATAATAAAAAAATAATAAGGTACAGTATACGAAACATTTATTGGGAAGGAAGGATTATTACTTCAACGATGCATACCACCACATTCTGCATATAAGAAATATATGTTCTTTATTTGTTAGCGTTTGTTTGTTGAATCAGTAGCAAAATAAGAAGAGGCATCAATGATTACTAAATACTATAACACAAGTGTTCTTGGGCCCTTCGGGCCCCTCGTACTTGCTCCTGCGGAGGGCTCTCGCGCTGTTGTAGTTTATTTTAGTTTTACCTATGGGCGAAAAATTTCTTCGGAGATCATATGCCGGGCGCCTGGAGCGGCGTTTTTGGGTCAAAATGTGATCGTTCATTAAATACAGTGAAAGTTTTTCAATCGTGATGGGACCAAGTTTTTCCACATCAGCGAATTTTTTGCGATTTTCGTGACAGTTTTGGTGCGATTTGAATGTGTAGTTTCAGCTGCCCAAAACACACACACACACACACACACACACACACACACACACACAGACGGCTTGTGCTATAGTATATTAGATACCAAATATACATTGTCATCTGTAGGTTGAATAAAGAGGATTCTTCATATTTGTATTGTAAAATTTGGAGAAAGAAAACACCGATGTGGGACTTAGTGTGTATTTGTCATGGGGTTTTTTATAAAATATCACGGGGTTTTTAAAAATAAATGCTTAAATATTATTTAATTGATAATAATATTCAATAATATTGAAGAGCAGAGACAATGATTGTCTTGCTACATCAAGCAACGATTACTTTACGCTGGCTTGTGCACGATTCTCTGAGAACGAGAATTTATAAACTTTCTCAACAGTACACAGCAGAGACTAATTACTCACAAATGCTGAATTAGTACTGTTAGCCTCTGGAGAAAGTTACTTCACCCCTGACAATAAATAACTAATACTAACATCAGGTTCTTGCCGATGCTTAACTCCTATCTGGCACAATGGATTTTAAGTTAATACAACAAGACTGGTCTAAGTACCAGTTATGAATAGTAAAACGTCTATGCAAGCTAGAAGCTATGTGGGAAATAAGCATAATTTGGAGAAATGAAACAAGATTTTACTTTACATTAAGCTCAAGAAAAAGAACTGTTAAATTTATTGATTACAAAAATAAATTTAACGTTACATTTCAAATCAAATCAATGAGACTGCACTCACTCACTCACACAAAAGCTAAATACTTACGCCTAGGAAAAAACACCTTAACTAAACTCTTAAGACTACAAAATACAAAAAGGAAATACTATAGTCGATGAATGCTTTGTATCACCCGAAGCTGAACTAAGGATGGGAGTACTGGATAACTGTCTCAGTGGAGTCTGGGTGCTAGCGACCTCTTCTCTCGCACTTCTGGAGCGCAGGACCTCTCTCCGTCAGAGCAAAAACTAGACTGAATTCAAATGATGTATAGGCAGGACGCACAAGCCACCGGAAGAAGGCGTGGCTAACGGTTGAGGCAAGCAGGGGCGAACAATAAAGAAACAATTGTATCGCTCAATAGAGCACTTAGTGACGTGCATTAAATCGGTCACTTTTGAAAGTGACGAATGTTTTGAAAAGTATACTCCGAAATGGAGAGAGAAACGGTTAACTGAGCGATACACAGTGAGTTTTCCACTAATAGTTCGTGGCTTCTCACAAAAGGGAAATGTCGCGAATTGATTCGTGACATTACGCCCCTACAAAATTAAATTTTTTCCTTATGGGAAAAAATTTGTGGATATATATGTATATGTACACATCCTAAGTCATTCACACAAGATTCACACTGTGGTGTGTGTGCTATCCTGCTACAGGAGAAAGTCGCAGTCGCCAGTGAGCGAAAAAACCTCGTATTTACGTTAATAGAAGCAAGAGGGAAAAACTCCGTGACGTCGGTGAAAATCCTGTACTCAGGTCAAACTGAGCGAAAAGTCGCTACATTTACACTGACAACTAATTGTTGTGTAGTGTGATGTATGTAATACATGGTGTAGGTGTGACAGTTGTAGTGTGACTGTACCTGTGTGTAAAATGACACAATAATAATAATATGACGACGACGAAGGCAGAGGAGAAGAGGCGGCAGCGTGCGGCAGACGATCAGCTGGCCCGCACAGCAAAACTGCTACACCCATTGCTGAACCTGCAAAACCAATTAAGGTGGAGCATCAAAAGTGTCAGTGAGACAAAATTCTTATTAAGTTACAATTACTCTCTCTGCCTAGCAATCAGTACATGCTACGAAAAGTACACTCGAGGTCGCCATTAATTTTAGCACACGATTAGTGTCGGCAAGTTGAGAATCCTTGTGCAAACTCGGGTCTTCCATAGCCTCGAACTGCACACGGGTCCTCAACCTGTGCCTTAACCTACAGTTCTTATATTAATATCAGAAAGCTGAGAGTCCTTGTGCAAACTCAGGTCTTCCATAGCCTCAAGTTGCCTCTGCGGAATTCTCACTTCCCCCTTAACCTACAGTACTTATATTAGTATCAGGGAGCTGAGAATCCTTGTGCAAACTTGGGTCTTCCATAGCCTCAAGTCGCCTCTGCGGAGTTCTCTCTCGAACTTCCCCCTTAACCTACAGTACTTATATTAGTATCAGGGAGCTGAGGATCCTTGTGCAAACTTGGGTCTTCCATAGCCTCAAGTCGCCTCTGCGGAGTTCTCTCTCGAACTTCCCCCTTAACCAACAGTACTTATATTAGTATCGGGAAGCTGAGAATCCTTGTGCAAACCTGGGTCTTCCATAGCCTCAAGTCGCCTCTGCGGAGTTCTCTCTCGAACTTCCCCCTTAACCTACAGTACTTATATTAGTATCGGGGAGCTGAGAATCCTTGTGCAAAATTGGGTCTTCCATAGCCTCAAGTCGCCTCTGCGGAATTCTCACTTCCCCCTTAACCTACAGTACACGTGTATGTACAGGCCCTGGACATACTGTGTACTGTGGGGCCAACAAGTGAGACGTCAGGTCTACACTTTTGACTGGGAACCAGGCTGGTCCTTGGATTACTCAAATCTCTGAGGATGCCTATCACGGAACCCAGCATACAACAACTGCCCATGTTAGTCAGCAGTTAGTAGGCGAGACATCAGGTCTGCACCTACGTTATCACTTCCCTTGATGTATCTCACAACAAGGTTAAACTGCTGTAAATAGTGTCCAGCGTGTCAATCTTGCATTAGCCGTCTTGGTCGTGCTAAGACTAGTGAGTGGCATATGGTCAGTTTCCAGAACAAATGATGCCCCAAATAAATAATAATAATATTTTTTAAAACCATCAACCACAGCCAAGAGTTCCTTCTCAACAGTACTATAATTCCTCTCGGCGGGTTTTAGCCTACGGCTGTGGTATGCCACTGGGAAGATTCCACCTTCCGATTCCTGCATCAATACGGCACCTACTCCATCTTGTGAAGCATCAGTGCGCAGTATGAAAGGTTTGCTGGAATCAGGCAACTGCAAGATAGGCTCCTTGCACAACATATTCTTGAGGGTGGCAAAAGATCTCTCTTGCGCTTCTCCCCATTCAATGGTGTTTGGAGCATATTTCCGTAGCACTTCGTACAACGGTTGGGCAATGAGAGCAAAGTTGGGGATAAAACTCCTATAATATCCCACTAGGCCAAGAAATGCCCTAACCTGTTTCTTGGTCACGGGTCTCGGGGCTTCTTTAACCTTCCTGATCTTGTCACCCTGACACCTGCAGTGGTTGTTGCCAACAATATGACCGAGGAACTCCACCTCACTGTGAGCAATCTTGCATTTGCTAGGCTTCACAGTCATGTTGAAACTCTGGAGTCTACTGAAGGCAATTTCTAAGAGTCTGAGGTGCTCCTCCAATGTGGCGGAATGAACGAGGACATCGTCAACGAACATCTCTACTCCTACAATACCATGGAGCACTTGTCTCATGGCACGATTGAATACTGCTGGGGAATTGGTAAGTCCAAATGCGAGGACTTTATACTGGTACAACCCCCTAGGAGTAGCAAAGGCAGTGAACTGACGACTCTCAGGATGAAGGGGAATCTGGAAGAATCCCTTCGCTAGGTCGAGCTTCGTGAAATATCGTGACCCTGCCAGCTTGGAGAAGATGGCAATATGGTCACCCATTGGCTCAGCATCCACTTTGGTGATTGCATTGAGCCTTCTATAGTCGCCACAAATCCTGACTCCACCATCTTTCTTGCGGACTACTACCATCGGACTACAGTAAGGAGATGAGGACTTTTCGATAATGCCTGCAGTCTCCATGTCAGCAATTTCCTTATCTACTGCACCCTGTAGTCGCATGGGAATCGGATATGGCTTAACCTTTATAGGAGCATTGCTGGTCAACTCAGTTTTATGACACGCAACCTTTTCAAGTCTAGGTTGGTCTGAGAAGACATCAGCATACTGACAGAGCAGTGACCATAAGGCATTTTGGTCCCCTACTGCTAAGTCAGGGTTAAGTAAAACATCTCCGACAGTCTCTTCCTGATGGGACTGAGCGGTTAAGGGCTCGTCATCATGGTCATCAGCTGGGATCACCGCAGCTGCCCCGGTTTCTTCCAGTGGCTGGTCACTATCATCAGCTACTCGTAGGCCAGTCTCCTCGGGGTCTGACTCATGATAAGCCTTCAACATGTTAATGTGGAACCTTTTATGAAGATTCCCCATCTGTATTATTTAGTTGAGGTCTGAAATGCGCTCTACTACGTCGACTGGACCCTTCCACTGCGCCAACAACTTGTTCTGGGCAGTGGGGAGTAATACCAAGCATTTATCGCCTGGACTAAACTTCCGAAGCTTTGCCTTCTTATCGTAATAAGCCTTTTGAACTGCACGCGCCTTGATCAGTTCTTCCTTAGCTAACTCGCACGTCGACTGGAGGCGGCCAGCCAAATCAAGGACGTAGGTGTAGGTGGTCTTGACTTCAGGGTCGGGTTCTTCATCGTCCCATAACTCACGAAGGACTTGAAGTGGGCCCCGGACCGACCTCCCATACACCAGTTCAAAGGGTGAGAATTTCAATGAATGCTGTGGGGCTTCTCGATAAGCAAATAGAAGAGGAGCAATGAACCGTGGCCATTCCTTTGGCTGTTCGGCGGTCATGCGCCTCAACATCTTGAGAGTTCCATTGAACCTCTCACACAACCCGTTACACATGGGATGATACGGCGTAGTTCGTAAGCCTCGGATGGACAGCAGCCTGAACGTTTTGTTCATCATTGCCGAAGTGAACTGCGAACCCCGGTCGCTTAAGACCTCCTTAGGGATACCTACACGACAGAACACTTCAATTAATGCCTCAGCAACAGTGACGGCCTCTATATTCTTAAGGGCCATGGCTTCAGGCCACCGTGTGCTGAAATCAACTATAGTGAGGATATACTTTGATCCATCACTAGCCGTAGGAGAGATTGGCCCAACTATGTCAACTGCTACTCTCTCGAACGGTTCAGAGATTATGGGCATTGGCTTCAATGGCGCAGGACGGACACATCCCCGGTCAGTGGTACGCTGACCCACATCACAGGAACGTACGAGCCTCGTTATTTCCCGTCCCATTCCTGGCCAGAAAAAGTCAGCATGGATGCGGTCAGAGGTCTTCTTTTGACCCATGTGACCTCACATCACTGAACAGTGACCTAATTCAAACACTGCTCGGCGATACTTTGCAGGAACGACAAACTGCAGTCGAACCTCACCCTGGGGTGTCTGTGACTCACGGTACAGCCGTCCTCGCTTATGAAGGAACCTGGCTTGTCCTCCCCGTGAATACTTGATCACTTTACCCTCCAGCTTCTTGCGCACTGAGGCAAGTGTCGAGTCAGTCTGTTGCTCTTGGACAACATCTTGACTACGAATCAGATCTTGTGGCGTTGCAATGGTCAACGGAGTGACGCAATTTGGAGCCTTGGCCATGGCTCGTGTTATCGCAGCAGCCGAAGTCTGAGTAGCAACATCTACGGCACAACTATTTTTGATGCCAGCGATGTTGCCTAATATGAGGTCAAATAGAGGTTCTGGCATGACAACTGCAAGTGTCGTACCAGTATAAAATGGAGATGCCACCTGGATACGTGCCTCAGGGAACAATCTCACTGATCCATCAATAAGTCTGACTTGGATCTGTCGACCTGTATACTCATCAGGCCGAACTAAACTCTGCTTAACAGAGCAACCTGAGGAACCATTGTCCCTCAGGACATTTACAGAAACACCTCCCACAGACCCTGGCTGAACAAGAAAGGCAGTGTTGCTGGTGGAAGGGTCTGAGGAGGTAGCAGCCAGTCATTCATGAGACTGCGGAAGAACCGATGCAGCAAACGTGGCGCCCTGGGAACTAGGTGTCTGAGGAGAGTTCATGGTCGGAGGGGGACTTGTGAACTGTTGGGAAGTACCTGTACTGGTAGAGATGGCACCACCGGGTACTTGTGGAATGAAGGCTGCATTTGCCTCCTGCCTCCGATACACTAATTGACCTGACTGAGGGTTACGTGGCTTGTCCTTGTATTGCTGCTGCTGCTGCTTGGGGAACTGCTGCTGGTTGGGGTGCTTGTTGTACCGCTTCCAAGCAGGCTGCTGTGTATTTTGCCCCTGGTCCTTCTGTGGTTTTGGACCTTGGCCATTACTCTGAGAACGGCCTTGGTGCTGGGATTCAGTCTGAGACGGCTTCCCAGACTTGGCAGTATCTTTTCTGCTCCAGGTGTTTTGCTTGCGAGCTTGATACCTGTATGCTGTAAAGAATGCGTCAGCTTTCTCTGCCATTTGGCTGGCATCTTTCACCTGGCAGATCTTAAGCTGTGCTATGAGCTCAGCAGGCCACGACCTCTCTAGCTGTGTACGCAGCATAAGGTCAATTATCCCCTCACGCGTGGAAGGAGTTTCATCTTTCTCCATCCACTCATTTAAGTAAGCTGTGAGACGATCAAGGAACTGAACAGCTGTCTCCTTGTCTTGGAGACGAGCTCGCATGAACTGAACTTTGGCGTCGTCTACTGTGAGACCATACGCCTTAATGAGTGCAGCTTTCATCATCTCATATGTGAGATTGTCTCCACGAATTCTGTGGAGAATAACGAGGGCAGGGCCCTCAAATAAACTAAGAAATTGGATCCGCTTAGCTGCCTCATCCAGTTGATACATGTCTGCCATGTCCTCAAAACGAGCTATGTACGGCTCAATTCACTCGCTTTCCTTGTATGAAGGAAGCTTGATGCATGAGGTTGCCAGGACATGTGCAGGGGGGAACGCTCGTGGAGCTTGGACCAACTGCACCAGACGTGTCTGAAGCCAAGGAATCTCGCTTGAGCTTCATCATTTCAAGTTCATGTTTTTCGCGTGCTTCTCGCTCGGCACGTTCGTGTTCTCGTTCTCTCTCTCGTTCCTCACGCTGTTCTCGCTCATGTTCCAAGTCGAGTTCGCGCTGTTTTTGCTCGTGTTCGCGCTGTTGTCGCTCTTTTTCTAACTTGAGCTCGCGTTGTTTCTGCTCGTGTTCGCGCTGTTCTCGCTCGTGTTCGCGCTGTTCTCGCTCGTGTTCGCGCTGTTCTCGCTCGTGTTCGCGCTGTTCTCGCTCGTGTTCGCGCTGTTCTCGCTCGTATTCGCGCTGAATTCTACGCTCTTCACGAGCATCTTTCTCACGTTCTTGCTCGTAATTGAACCGTGAGAGAACGTAACTCTGTATTTTCTCTGGGTCAGTGAGACCCATATCTTTGGCTTCCTGTACATAAGCACTGGCTGCCATGGCGCTAATTTATTAAGCAAACGAATGCTAATAATACAAATAAAGAAGAGACACAAGCTAGTGGTGACCAGTCTTATCTAGTTAACTGGCAAAGAATAAATCAAAAATGTAAATGACTGGAAAGGCTCTATAATAGACACAATGGGTAGCGACTACCCAGGAGCGAATAAAATCATCTGGCGTTACCAAGAATAAACTAGAGTTAAGTACTCTATGGATTGATAAAGCAAAATTCACTTGCTAAATTAACGGTAAACACCAGTAAACTTGTGTCTATAAACTTTAATTATAAATACCTAAATATGAACGAGTGAGCACTATCTCGTGAATAGCTTTATAGCTAGGAGTTAATATCCTGGCGAGGTCGCCAATTGTCACGGGTTTTTTTATAAAATATCACGGGTTTTTTTAAAATAAATGCTTAAATATTATTTAATTGATAATAATATTCAATAATATTGAAGAGCAGAGACAATGATTGTCTTGCTACATCAAGCAATGATTACCTTACGCTGGCTTGTGCATGATTCTCTGAGAACGAGAATTTATAAACTTTCTCAACAGTACACAGCAGAGACTAATTACTCACAAATGCTGAATTAGTACTGTTAGCCTCTGGAGAAAGTTACTTCACCCCTGACAATAAATAACTAGTACTAACATCAGGTTCTTGCCGATGCTTAACTCCTATCTGGCACAATGGATTTTAAGTTAATACAACAAGACTGGTCTAAGTACCAGTTATGAATAGTAAAACGTCTATGCAAGCTAGGGGCTATGTGGGAAATAAGCTTAATTTGGAGAAATGAAACAAGATTTTACTTTACATTAAGCTCAAGAAAAAGAACTGTTAAATTCATTGATTACAAAAATAAATTTAACGTTACATTTCAAATCAAATCAATGAGACCGCACTCACTCACTCACACAAAAGCTAAATACTTACGCCTAGGAAAAAACACCTTAACTAAACTCTTAAGACTGCAAAATACAAAAAGGAAATACTATAGTCGATGAATGCTTTGTATCACCCGAAGCTGAACTAAGGATGGGAGTACTGGATAACTGACTCAGTGGAGTCTGGGTGCTAGCGACCTCTTCTCTCGCACTTCTGGAGCGCAGGACCTCTCTCCGTCAGAGCAAAAACTAGACTGAATTCAAATGATGTATAGGCAGGACGCACAAGCCACCGGAAGAAGGCGTGGCTAACGGTTGAGGCAAGCAGGGGCGAACAATAAAGAAACAATTGTATCGCTCAGTTGAGCACTTAGTGACGTGCATTAAATCGGTCACTTTTGAAAGTGACGAATGTTTTGAAAAGTATACTCCGAAATGGAGAGAGAAACAGCTAACTGAGCGATACACAGTGAGTTTTCCACTAATAGTTCGTGGCTTCTCACAAAAGGGAAATGTCGCGAATTGATTCGTGACAGTATTGACGTTTCGCCTCATGGCTTCCTCAGAATATACTTACTGAATATACACCACATTTCCTGTATATATATATAGCATAAGGCAGTGGGGGTGTGAGGTAGGGAGAAGTATTGATTGGGGGCGGTAGGGGGACAGGTAGGGTAAAGAAGGTGAGGTCCCAGGGGAAACAGATTACAGATGACGGCACAAGGACGGAGAGTAAGAAAAGAATCAAGGGACAGGTGAAGTGGAAAGTCCTTAATGATAGGGAAGGAATGTTGGGTAAGGAAATAGAGGTCACAGGGGGGGGAAAGGGATTGCCAATCCCAGCACAGGTATGTGTGTGTGTGTGTGTGTGTGTGTGTGTGATTTGTATCTAAATATTGTACTAGGATGCAGATTTAAAAAGATTCAAATGTCTGGAGGCAGCTGTTATAGCATGTTCCAATACCACTGAACAGAACAGCGGATCTTATCACCTATTGAATTCTGTGGCCAAATATATTGTCAATAGGATAGTTTCCTTACATCACCCCCCCCCCTCAAACTCAAAACATCACCCCTCCTTCCTTCCCATCCATCCCCATCCCCTCTCTTCACCCAGCTTCTTGCCCATATATACAACACACACACACACACACACACACACACACAGCTTTGCTGGGATTGACAATCCCTTGCCCCTTGTGACCTCTATTTTCTTATCCAACATTCCCTCCCTCTCCCTAAGGACTTCCCAATTCACCTGTCCCTTGTTTCTTTTCCTTCTCTTCGTCCTTGTGCTGTCATCTGTAATCCGTTTCCCCTGGGACATCACCTTCCTTACCCTACCTGCCCCCCCCTCCTTACTATCCCTAGCCAATACTTCATCCCTCACACCCCTAGCCTTCTGCTATATATACAGGAAATGCGGTGTACATTCACCAAATGTATTCCGAGGAAGCCATGAGGCGAAACGTAAATACACACTAAGTCCCACATCGGTGTTTTCTTTCTCCAGTTTGTCAACGAACAGTGACTCACAATGAAAAGTTTATTAAACAGGACATACAATTTAAAATGACAGGATTAGGACATAAAATACAGTAGTTACACTGATTACAACTGTTATTTTTGTGAAGTGTTGGTAATTATGTATTGAAAGGAATGTGACAGTAATGCTTAAAAAATTAAAATATAATGCTTAAAAAAAAAAAAGTTCGACAGTACTGTATTTCTCTGCGACATTTCACATATTTTACGAGCTTTGCTTCGCATCACTTGCTGCTAGAGATGGTAGCAATTACTCATAACATCGATTTCAGAAAGGGTAACGAGGCATTGCACTACCACATGAATTTTAATGAAATCGACTCCAGTACAGTGAAACTTCCGGCGCAAGTTAAATATAAAGCCAAATCTTATCCTACAGTCACTTAAGATATGCCGGTTGATAAGCCAGACTGGTTCTACTATAGTGGCAATGTCCTCATTTATTCGGATTTCTTTTATTAATCTAATATACAAATTTCAGCTTCAGTTATGTATGAACAAATTTTCACATACACTCGACGAAGCTATTGTGATTAATTCTGTGCTTAATCAGAGACAACAGATATAAAGTAATACTAAAAAAAAAAAAAAACATGATCAGTTGTAGGTCAATTTGGCCACATTCTAAATACAGGTCCGCATTCAGGGAAATCAGCATCTCTTGTAATCAAGTCTCCAGATGTCAGTTAGCTGAATTATTCACAGATTTTTTGCACAGATCAGGATATATATATATACTGTATATATATATATATATATATATATATATATATATATATATATAGAGAGAGAGAGAGAGAGAGAGAGAGAGAGAGAGAGAGAGAGAGATCATCAACTGTTCGTGTCCACTACAGGACCGGCCTATCCCAACCGAAGTTATTTTATTCGAGGAAGAAGGAACCAAAGGCCATGAGCCCGCAATAACAGTTCCCTCCAAGAGAAAAACAAAATATAAGAGAGATCCAAATTCAAGATCGGATCATTTCGAGATGCCTGGACACACTGCGTTTGAAAGACTAGAGATCATAGGAAGCAGGAAATACAGACAGACGGAGGCAGTTCCAGAGTTGACCTGTTGCGTAAATGAAGGACTGGGAGTAACGGTTAACTCTTGCATTAGAGAGTTGGACAGAAAAGGGATGAAAGTTTGCTGTTAGACGGGTGCTACGCGCCCGTCGTAGAGGTGAAGGAATGCATGCAGACAGTTCAGAGAAGCAGTGACCACTGAAGCAGCGATAGAAAAGAGATAAAGATGCAACAGTGCAGCGGTGAGACAGAGGTTGAAGGGAGTCAGTAAGAGGAGGAGAGTTAATACGATGAAGAGCCTTTGACTCCACCCTATTGAGAAGAACTGTATGTGGGAAGCCTCCCCAAACATAAGAGTTGTACTCCACACAGGGGTGGATAAAACCTCTGTATAGAGTCAACAATTGAGCAGGGGTAAAGAAGGAACGGAGTCGGCTTAGCACACCCACTCTCTTGGAAGCAGATTTCACAAGAGATGTAATGTGATCTTTCCAAGATAAGCCCTGAGTAAATGAAACCCCAAGCATGTTCAAGGATGATGTAGGATTAAGCTGAATATGATTAAACATTAGTGGGTATACCTGTGGAAGATTTAGATGGGTTGATAGGTGTAAGAACTGAGTCTTAGATGCATTAAAAACAGCCAGATTATTTTTACTCCAGTCAGAGATACGAGCCAAGTCAGATATTAGGTGTGCCATAACCTCATCCCTTGTTTGTTGAAGTAACTGTTGAGATGGGCGTTGCGGGAACTGAATGGAATGATGAAGGTGGAGTCATCAGCGTATGAGTGTATAGGGTTAGATGTAAAGCTTAGAAGGTCATTGATGAATAAAAGGAAGAGAGTTGGTGATAGGACAGAGACCTGAGGAACACCACTGTTGATGGATCTAGGAGAAGAGCGATGGCCGTCTACAACAGTGGCTATAGAACGACCAGAAAGGAAGCTACCGATGAAGGCACAGATAGAAGGATAGAAACAGTAAGAGGGCAGTTTAGAAATTAAAGATTTATGCCAGACTCGATCGAAGCCTTAGAGATGTCAAGTGCAATGGCAAAGCTTTCGCCAAAGTCCCGAAATGAGGATGACCAGGAGCCTGAAAGGTAGGTGAGAAGATCGCCAGTGGAGCATCCCTGACGGAACCCATACTGACGATCAGAAAGAAGGTTGTGGTAGGAAAGATGCCTTAAAATTTTTCTATTAAGAATAGACTTGAAACTTTTGAAATACAGGATGTTAAAGCAATTGGACGAGAGTTAGAGGGTTGGGAATGGTCACCCTTCTTTGGGACTGGCTGATTGAGAGCAAACTTCCAGCAAGAAGGAAAAGTACAAGTTGACAGACAAAGGCGAAAGAGTTTACCTAGGCAGGGTGTAGGCAATGAAGCACAGTTCTTGAAACAACAGGAGGGACTCCATCAGGCCCATATGTCTTGTTAGTATTGAGGCCAGTGATGGCAGAAAATTCATCAGCTGAAGAAATTTTAATGTCAGCCATGAGGAAGTCAGAGGGGGTGCAGTGATGGAGGAACAGCACTGGAATTGTCTAATGTGGAATTGGAGGAGAAAGTCTGAGCGAAGAGATCTGCTTTATCAGTAGAAGAAATAGCTACAGAACCATCAGAGTAGAAAAGAAGAGGGAAGGATGATGAGGTAATGTTGCTAGAAAGGTTTTTGGCAAGGTGCCAGAAGGAGCGGGAAGAATTCGAGTAGGAGAGTTGAGAGCATTTAGTATGGATGAAATTATTTTTAGCAGAGCGAAGAACAGACTTAGCATGATTCCGGGCAGAAACGTAAAGATGATGTGATTCAGGGGTTGGTTGGCTCCGGTACCCTTTGTAGGCCCTCTTCTTGTTGCGGACAGCATCAGAACAATTGTGATTAAACCAAGGCTTTCTTACATTAGGGAAAGAATATGAGAAAGGAATGTATGCTTCCATGCCCGAGTGTATAACCTCAGTAATGTGTAAGGCACACCCAGATGGCTCCCTGCCATGGAAGCAATAATCATACCAGGGAAAATCAAAGAAGTACTGCATGAGGGCCTCCCAATCCACAGCTCCAAAGTGCCACAGACGACGTTTCCTTGGAGGGTCCACAGGTTGTACCAGAATGATAGGACATGTTAAGGTGATAAGGTTGTGATCGGAGGAGCCCAATGGAGAGAAAAGATTAACAATGTAAGCAGCAGGATTAATTGTATGGAAGAGGTCAAGTATGTTGGGGCTCTCTCCAAGGTGGTCTGGGATATGGGTAGGGTGCTGTACAAGCTGCTCTAGGTCATTAAGGATAGAAAAGATGTAGGCTTGTTCACCAGGTGGATCACTGAAAGGAGAGAGCCAAAGGTGGTAGTGAACATTGAAATCTCCTAAAATGGAGATCTCAGAGAAAGGAGCAATGGATAGAATGTGTTCCATCATAGCAGCATGATAGTCGAAGAATTTTTGATAGTCAGTAGAATTAGCGGATAAATAAACAGCACAGATATATTTAGTCAGAGAATGACAGGAAAGCCGAAGCCAGAGTGTAGAGAATTCAGAAGAATCGAGTTGAGGAACACTAGAGCAAGATAAGTCGTTGCATATTTATACACAACATTCACCTTTGGCTTTGAAATGAGTATAGAGAAAGTAGGAGGATACAGAAAAGGGTTTGCTATCAATTGCCTCAGACAGCTGAGTCTCAGTTAGAAAGAGAAGGTGAGGTTTAGAGGGGGAGTGGTGCTCAACAGAGCGAAAGTTAGAGGAAAGGCAGCGAATGTTGAAGAAATGAAGAAGTAGTGTGTCAGTGGTTCCAGGCAGCGAATGTTGAAGAAATGAAGAAGTAGTGTGTCAGTGGTTCCAGGCAGCTCAAGTCATCACCGGGAGAGGGGCAGAAGGCGGGGGCATTTATGGTCCACCCCCCTGGGGACTCCGAGGCTGAGTGTTGAGTAACCATGATTTTTTTTCTGAATTTTGGAAAAGGACGTGTAGTGCGTACTGTGCATGTAGTTGGGTGTAGATACTTAGAGAAATTTTTATTGTAGAGCATGCTGGCCTACTCTCTGTGTTACTGAGATACTGAAAAAGTTCAGCAAAGGGGGATGGTCAGGAACTAGTCCTGAGGGCTGATGAAATGTGAGATCCAGCTCTCTCTTTCATCAGCTTTCCATCCACCTCGGGAGTACTGCCCTGCTCGACTGGTGCTACAGCCTAGGTATTTATACAAAGTGGCTTAGGCTGTCTGGTAGAGATTGTATGTAGGGTGAGAAGTGCTTGTAAGTATAATTGTAGTGTTGGAGTGGCTTTGGATGTGTGTGTAGTCTGTGAACCAAGTGTAATCGGCCCACGCAAGCTGACTGGGTGCAAGCATACTTTATAGTATGCAACACTGGTTCAACCACAGCACCCCTAATGTCTGCCAAAGCAGTATGTGTTCAGAAGAACGCTCCCAAAGTTTATTACCCTGGCGGGGCGCGAACCCTCGTTCTTCAGTGTACGAAAATGCACACTTTACCACTGTACCACAGAGGCTCTCTCTCTCTCTCTCTCTCTCTCTCTCTCTCTATATATATATATATATATATATATATATATATATATGTGTGTGTGTGTGTGTGTGTGTGTTCAGGGGCAAGAGCCCACTGCTACCTGGTGGCTTTGGTCGCGGACAGGGGAATATCTCACAGATATATCGACGGCGTGGACCATGGAACCCCCTATAGGTAAATAGGGCTACATCGAATATACTGAATAAGGTCGCACAAAAATTACTTACCCACACCTGATCTGATCAGCTGATCAGACAAAATGTGGGAGAATATCCCCTTAAGCTGCGTCATCATTTATTCATTCACAATTTCCCTCCATTCATTTATATCACGCACAGCCACTTTTCTTTGCTCAACAGACATCCCTCTCACATCCAACGTTCTCTTCACACTGTCCATCCATTCTATTCGTGGTCTTCCTTTCAGCCTTTCACCTCTCACATCAGATCTAGTTAACCTTTTCACCAGTCACTCATTATCCATTCTCTCCATACGCAAACCATCGCAACACCCTCTGCTCAACTCGATCAGCCATCTCCCAAACAACTCCAGTTCTCCTTCGCACTTCATGATTTCTCATTCGATCCATACACGTCACTCCACGCATACTCCTCAGACACCTCATCTCCATTACATTCAAACTTTTCCTCTTTGCTACACCTATATTCCATGTTTCAGCCCCATATAACGCAGTCGGTACCACAACACGCTCATACAGCCTTCTCACTACATCCATTCTAAGCGAACGACATCTAGACACTTTATTCATTCCTCCCAGCACCTTTCCTACTTCATTCATTCTAAACTTCACTTCTGCATCTATTCTTCCATCCACATCAACATGTGACCCTAAGTACTTAAAGCACTCTACCGCCTCAAACAACTCACCATTCATAACTATATTCATCCTCATACCATCTACCAACCTCGTACTCTTCATCACTTTACTCTTATTCTCATTTACTTTCAATTTCCTCCTTTCACATCCCCTTCCAACCTCCTCTACCAACTGTCTCAATCTCTCCTCTGAATCATCCACCAGTGCAGTATCATCCGCAAACAGCAGCCTTCAGATTCAACTCTCTACCATCAACATTCACTGGACTCAGACCTCCACCTAACACTCTTGCATGCACCTCCCTTTCAGCACCATCCATATAAACATTAAACAACCAAGGCGACATCACACATCCCTGCCGCAGCCCTACTCTCACGGGAAACCAGTCACTCAAAGTATATCCCACTCTTACACACGCTCTACTATTTACATAAAAACTTTGCACTCCTTTTAATAACCTACCATGAAGTTCATACAATATCCAGGAATATCCACTATTATTTAAAAATACCCAACTCAATCCTGAATCATCTTTGAAAATACTTGGAGTTTCATTCTCTTTGGATTTATCTTGGAATGATCATATTGTCTCTCGTAAAATCTGCCTCCAAGAGATTACATGCACTGAGCCGACACCATCCCTTCTTTACCTCTGAACAGTTGTTGATTTTATACACCGATTTTATTCTCCACTGCATAGACAGCAACTCTCATGTGTGGGGAGACTCCCCACCTACAGCACTTCTCCACAAGGTGAAGTCAAAGGATTTTCGGCTTATTATCTCCCCCAATCTTACTGGCTCCCGTCAGCGTCTATCTCTTCACTGCACTGTTACATCTTTACATCTTTTTTATTGCTATTTAAGTGGTCACTGCTCCTCAGAACTGTCTGTCTGCATCCCTCCTCCACTACGGCGGGTCTAGCAGCAAACTCTCATCCCTTTTCTGTTCATCTCTCTAATGCAAGAATGACCGGTACTCCAGAACGGTCTTCCTCTGTCTGTATTTCGTACTGTCTTTGACTTCTAGTCTTTGAAACGCAGAGTGTCCAGTCATCACTAAAGTAACGTGTCTAGAATTTGGCTCTACATTATCCTCTTTTTTTTGTGTGTGTAGGTGGGGGCACCTATCATCCACTCACTCAGTGTAGAGGTGGCATATGATCTCTACACTGAGTGACAAGCCAAATGGTTTCCTGTACCCAGGAAACCATTTACTACACTGGGTGGCAACCATATAACCGGGGTTTCTGGCAGGGTTAAGTGTCCCCCAGAATCCCCTATTCAAAATCACTTAATCATGGCAGTCGTTTCAGAGAGACTCGGAGAGCCCAATACCTGCCCAGGGCCCCAACCAAATGGTCAGACTCGAGTGGCCATGTGTAATGTGAGAGGTGTGAATGAGGAGAGCAAGAGGGTGGAAGTGGTGAATGTGTTCAAGAGTGTGAGATATGTCGTTATGACATTGTGTGAAACGAAGATGAAAGGGTGCGAAGTGGAGGAGTGGGAGGGTGTGAAATGTGTAAGATCGGGAATGAATGGGCGAGGAAGATGTAAGGAAGGAGTTGCTTTGTTGATGAATGAGGTGTGGCAGAGTGGAATAAGAGACTACAAATATGTCAGCTCGAGGTGTATGTATGTCAAGTTCAAGTTTGAGAAGGTGAAAATGGCACTGATTGTAGCGTATGCACCGTGTGAGGACGGAAGTGAGAGAGAGAAAGACAGGTTTTGGGATAAACTGGGTGAAGTAGTGGGAGAAATGCCCAGGAGCTATAAAGTGATTGTGAGAGGGGATATGAATGGAAAAGTAAGCACTGGTCCAGAGGATGACATAATGGGTTGTTATGGAGTACCACGAGAAAATGATAATGGGAAGAGACTAAAGGATATGTGTCAGGAGAGGAGGTTGTGCATTTGTAACTCGTATTTCAAGCACAAAGATGCACATAAATATACATGGTATAGAGGGAACGGGGATCGCGTTGAAAGAAACCTGATTGATTACATGCTCATAGAGAGGTCGGTGATGGGAATGATTGTTGATATGAAGGATGTGAGAGGACGATGAGAAGGTCTGTCAGATCATATGATTGTGGTAAGCAAGATCAAGCTGAGAGGAGTGAGGTGGATCAGGAGAGAGAGGAGCAGTCAGGGAGAAAGACTGAAAGTTGAGAAGCTGAGGATCAAAGAAATGGCAGATGAATACAGGACCAAAGTAGAGGACGAGTTAGAATTACTGAATTGGAATGAAATGGATCTGGACAGACTGTGGAATGCATACAGGGATTGCTTAGTTAGGAATGCTAAAGCAGTGTGTGGTGTGGCAAGAGTAACAACAAAGAAGAAAGGTACGGCATGGTGGGATGAGGAGGTAAAGAGAGCGATGGAGGAAAAGAGGAAGAAGTGGCTAAAGTGGTTACGGGATAGGGGTTCAGTTGAAATAAGAACTGAATATGTTGAGAGCAAGATGCACGTAATGAGACTAGTGAAGAGGAAAAAGAAGGAGGTAATTGAGGATCTACGAAGAATAATGAATGCGAACTACTCTGAAAATAGAAAGTTATTCTGGAAAGAGGTGCAGAAATGTAGAAGTGAAAGCGAAACGAAATGTGATGGTGTGAAGGATCCAGGTGGTAGATTATTAACCCATGGAGAAGAAGTAAGGACCAGATGGAAAAAATATTTTGAAAGCCTGATGAATGGGAATAGAGAGAGCAGAGCAGATGTAAACATGATTGGTTTTGGGGGTGAGCAGAGAAGGAATGCAGTGCCAGGAGACGTGATACTCACACAGGTGAAGAGTGCTGTGCAGCAGCTGAAAAATGGGAAAGCAGCTGGGGTTGGTGAGGTGTATGCAGAGATGTTTGAGTTTAGTGGAGAGAATGGAATGAAGTGCTTGTTGGGGATATGTAAGAAGGCATGAATGAGTGAAACTGTGCATGCAGAGTGGAAAAAGGCTGTGATTGTACCCCTGTACAAAAATAAAGGTGAGCGAAGTGAGTGCAAGAATTCTCGTGGCGTAAGTATACTGAGTGTGGTAGGGAAGGTATATGGAAGAATTATTATTGAGAAAGTAAGAGAGATATCAGAAGTCCTACTGAGTGATGAACAGGGTGGCTTTAGGAGTAGCAGAGCATGTGTGGACCAAATATTTGCAGTGAGAGAGATAGTGGAGAAGGCTTGTGAGAAGGACCATAAGGTGTTTATGGCATTTATGGATCTGGAAAAAGCATATGACAAAGTGGATAGAGAAGGATTGTGGAAAGTTTTGCGCATGTATGGTATAGAGGGTAAACTGCAGGTGCCTTCAAGAGTTTTTATGATGGTAGTGAAGCATGTGTAAGGGTTAATGTGCATCTAGGTGAATTGTTCACAATCAGTGTGGGCGTGCGACAAGGTTGTGTGATGTCCCCATGGTTGTTCAATATATATATGGGTGGGGTGATAAAATAAGTAAAAACACGAGTAATGGAGAGAGGGGTGGTATTGGTAATGAATGGTGATGGATGGAATATCTTAAATTTGTTGTATGCTGATGATGCAGTACTTCTTGCAAGTACCGGACAAGAACTTAGCAGGCTAGTGCAGAGTTTTGCTGATGTCT